>NC_135167.1:34092453-34294953 GCF_041146795.1 Maylandia zebra
GGACTCACTGGCCGTGAGGTTGAGGCCATGTTGGGAGAGCCCTGGTGCAGGCCCTGGGGTGTGGCCGTGTGTATGAGGGGGAGGAGAAGATGAGATGGAGGCCTGGGAGCCCGTCCTGCTGCCCTGGTTCTCCAGCTTCAGACGGTCATTCTCCGCCTTGAGCTTCTCAATCTCCACCTGCAGATAAACATCCGAAAATAATCTTTTATGTACATGTATGTATTCACCCTTCCCTCATGTCAATTAAACTGTTAGCATTAAAAATGCATTAAACTAAACATTAGAAATCAATAACGCTTTAGTCACATGAGTACAGCAACAATTATATGCAATCAGACATTCAATGTTTACATCCATCTCAATGTGAAGCATACTCAGTAAGCTCAGTCTGAAATTTGCAGACCTGCATGCGGTTCATGGCCTCGCGGAGTTGATCAAGCTGATGTGCAGAGCTAAGAGCCTCCAGGCGGATGTCAGTTAGTTTCATCTCCTTCTCTCTGAGCTCACTGCGCAGCTGCATCACCGTCTCAGCCTCGCTGTCCAAACACTCCGACAATCTGTATGCGCACACAAGGCAATGCAGTTTGAAGCATTAACATAGTGCAATTTGAGCAGTTTTTTGTCACATGCAGATGTTGAGCTAGTACACACAGTGTGTTGGAGTGCGTGTTCCTGAGCATGTGGCCTGTGGCCGAGGTGCCATTGTGAGGCAGCTTGGGAGAGGATGGCAATGAAGAGTCCGTCATCTCCTCGATGTCAGAGTGAGAGGAGGCCGACTTCGGAGATTTCTTCTTGCTGAATGCTTGTTTGAAGGAACTTCGCAACTGCAGGAAACAAAAAGAAGAAAGAAAGCAAGGCGATGAACAGGTGAGGTTATTAGAAAAGCTGTTGAGAGGGGAAGTAGTGGGAAAACTGCAAGTGAGTCACAGGGAGAAGAAATAGGGGGAAACTGTCTTATGACTGACTCAGAGCTACAGCCCCAAACACAGTGTAATGTGTTATGTTTACACTCTTATGTAAACATATTTGTTTTCTTCTTCTTCATGTTAGTAATTTATTTAAGGTGTTTTGGCAATCTCCTACAAGAACCACAAGCATTATGGTTCTTCTGACATTTTCAGGTGAATTTTTCCTTAAAGAGCCAGCTCAAGCGTCATGAGAGCAGCTTTCAGGGAGAAGTAGTGTTAGAAAGGAGAAGAAAGGCACTACAGTGACAGCAAAGTGCAGGAAAGGAAGAAGAGGGCCGATGTTAGTAACCTATAAAAAGTGCAGGGGTTAGGCTTCTTTCCTTTCATTTCACATAGCGTACCATTCTTACCTCATACACCTGCCACATGAAGCGAAGCACAGGAAGACAGAGAGACAAAACAGCACATGTTCATATGGGTTTGGGGGTGATAATGTGTTATGGTGGGACAAACAGATTAAACTAGAGATGCCTACAGGACTAGAGATTTTATTTGACTTCCAGGCAGCTGCAAGCTAATTCTACATCATAGCCACCATGAAGCGAGGAGTCTTTCATGATCCATTATATACTCTCCAACACACGCTGCCCCCATGCACTCAACACATCACTCACTGTATGAGCAGCACCTGCATGGAGGAGGCTCCTGTGGGGTCTCATCTATCCAAGCAGTGGTATTTTATTATCACTGTGACCTAAGGCAGGAAACTCTAGAGGATCTGATGTCTAAAAGTGCTACATTGCTCTTCCTGACATTTGACAACATCTGGATTGACAAGCACAGGTGGCCAAACACATTGTTTCAGTCAACCAGGAGGAAGAGAGGGAGGAAGAAAAGTTTCGTACTTCATCATCTCTGACTTGTCCTCCGGTGCACAAAAAAGTCTTTCAACAACAAAAAATTTTTAAGTGTCATATTTGTTGTATGATCACTAATAAAAAAAAACACTAATGACTCAACATTGGGACAACACTCTATCCAGAAAGCATTACTACATAATTTACAGGTCAAAAGACAACTACTACATTTAGCTAAATATCAAGGTAAAACGCTGATGTTTTCTGATCTCTAAAATAACCAGTCAAATCCATCATTACTTGCTTTTCAACAACACTGAGCCTATGAAAATACTGTTTGTAATCACCTTCTCCCCAGTCAAAGAACGCTAAAGAGGAGAAACACAAAGATGTGTCACCCACACAAATATGAAAATGCAGATACACAAGACAAAAAAAAAAAAAAGTTAAAAAATGGCTGCTTGTTGTCACACAGTGCAATCACCTCCTTGTACATAATCTATTTAAACTGCTGGCTTCTTACCCAGTTCTTTTTGTTCTTCTTTTTGTTTTTAGCGTCAGCATCCATGTTGGAGCCCACACTCGAGTGGCTGGTCGCGCTGGCAACACTGCTGACGCTGTCGGAGGAGTGCTGTCTCTTGATGCGCAGATCTGGCTGCTGGTTCTGTTGCTGCTGCTGCTGCTGCTGTGGACTGCCATTACTGCCAGCTAGGGAGACAGAGGATGGGGAAAAGATGTATGGCATTACAATGTGTCCCATGATGACCTTTCTCCCAGACATGTCTATACAGAGCCTCTATACTAGAGTGCCTTTGCATGATTCCCAGTTAATAATCCTGATATTATTGGCACAAATTCAAATTGCTGTACTGAGGCGTTACTGTTATTTTCTGTACCTGTGCGATCCCCTTTAGGTGTAAGTTCAGGTGTGTTAATGACTCCATTGATAGCAGCCTGAGCAACAGCGTTCTGCTTTTTCAGAAGCTCGATGGTCTTCCTCAACTCATTCAGCTCGGAGTCCTGTACAGAAAAAACATGATGATCAACCTAACAATCATCTACAGAGACTTTGTGCACAGTAGTTTTCTTTCAAACATCAGAAACCAAACATTTTTTTCTTTTTTTCTTTTCTGTTTTTACCTTCTGCTCGGCCGTCAAGGTGAGACTCTTCAGCCTTATGGTCATGTTGCCCAGAGACTGTTCAAACGCTGCCACCAGGTGAGCCTGACAAGAAACAATCAAATTGCATCTTAACAACTCCTTACATAACATGGCAAATATACAAATACACAAATTTTAGCTAACTTCAGAGAGCTAAGTGGTTCGTGTATAAAGAATTGTATCCCAAGTCTGTTTTATAATATCCTGCAAGTGTATGAAACAATCTTGATTTAATAAACAGAGACAATAAGAAAATGAACGGCCTACTTTTTGGATGAACGGAAAAAAGTGAGACACGTTAACCTTGAGGCTAAAGCCCAAACATGTTAGTCAATCCATCTTCACACCAAAATGAAAACATAACCAAACCCAAATAATATACTAACCAATAATGTCCTGGGAAAAAATATTATCTTCTGGAGAGGGCACATTACGAGTACAACTATGACAAAACTGTTCCAAAAACAATCCTTGGATCCTTGGCTCATTCAAGGCCACAGACAGTCAACGATTGGTCAGACCTAGTTTAACTCTAGGTGGTGTTTTTTTTTTTTTTTTACACGACCTTCTGAGAAAGAGGTAACTTGGGTATGTGTTCACAGTTCAAAAGAAATACAGACACAGACATGACATGTCAAAGAAAAATAATGTGAGTGCCAAGGATTAAAACTGGAGACAAATTTACAACAAAAGACTTGAACTATTCCTTTTGAGTGACATGGATCATTATGGTGATTTAAACAGTTAGACATGGGTGAACTTGCTCATCCTTCACTATTATGTTCTGGGCTGTGAATATAAATGTTCCGCGGACGCCTGTAGAAATGTGTGTGAGAGTTGAGCACAGTGCTGACTGACATGTGATTCAAGTCGTGACTTTTTAGAGCAGCCTCCAGGGCTTCAAGGTGTGTTCAGATAATTCATCATGCATATAAATACATTTGAACAAAGCCCACCTCCCCAATACCAGCTCCTGTCTGCTCCGTCTGTGCTTATCTTTCAACACTCGTGTGCACTTTGTGTATCCAGGCGTCATCGACAACAAATCTTTACTCCACATCTGGGACAAACCCTCGGCATTGTGCTGGGACTTGACACTGCTGTAATGTAACACCTCTGCCTTGCTTCCATATCTCTAATCCACAGTGAAACTACTAGCAAGCGCCCACTCAGGCTGAAGATTACCAGCTGAGCGTGGCAGGACTTGTGCAATACAGGAGCAGGGTTGGCAGAAATGATCATGTCTAGAGATGCTTAAAGAGATGTTCTGATCATTCTACCAGTTGTAAAATGATACCTGTAAGAGATATCCCCTCAGTCTGAATAAGTGTTTCTGCCTGTATTTGGAAAATGTTCAGGAATTTGAGAAAACGCTGGCATTTTAAAGAGCTCAATATGTTTGTTAAAACTTCTCTAATTAGCAGTTAGAAATGAGCATATATGGAAATTATTTGACATATAATGGCTTATTTAGCTTAATCTTTGGAAAATAAAAACTATATACTATATATAATAAAAAGGTTTTTTTAACCCCTTTGATAGTTTTGACAGATGTTCTTCAACAGTTTGGGTTTGCATGTTCTTAAGTGCTTGAGGCCTTACATTTGCACTCAGTTGTGTTGTCAAGGCTGAAACTTTTTCCTGGGAGGCATCCAACTCCCGCCGAAGCTTGCGAATCTGAGGATTTACAAGAAAAAAAAAATGCCATGACATCAAAAGGCGCCAAAACAAAAGCATACACACATAGATTTAAATACATGCATGCCTTCATGGAGCATGTATGTAACGCTAAGCACATAAATGCATCCAGCATCAAAAGAGTCAGGCTCCCAGATTGAAGCTCTGAAGCTGTGATTGAAGTTCAGGTTCAGCGGTGAAATGGCAGAAAGCATAAAAGAGCACACGCAGGTGTTCACAGGAACAAGAGCTTGTTACAGGGTCAGTCACAATACAGCTACACGTGTATCTGGATCCAACTGTAAAAACATCCCCGTGTTCCAACAAGTCCAGTGGCTGTGTGCGGAAAATTAAAGAGGAGAGAAGTGCTGTGGGCGGGCTGATGCTTACCTCCGACTGAGACTTTTCCTCATTCTGTAAAACAAACACCAGAAGATAAGAAAACCATTAGAGGGCACCACTGACTGAATTGAGACAGACTTTAATTAAAAAGCAGAGCAGAGTGGAGGTTGGAGCACACTCTCGTCTGATTTGTTAGCTCCATGGATATGAGCTTTATAAACTGTGGAAGATATTGTCTGGCGTAATATGTCTGGAAAGTAGAGAAATCCTCCTAAAGGCATTTCACTGAGAGATTCATTGTCTTGACAGGCTACACATGGAACAATAGTAAGAAAAGACAGGTAGTCAAATATGTACAGAGTGAGAGCATGCAAAACAAACGCTCGCACGAACACAACACACCCTGCTGCCGTTCACCAAAACAGCGAAACACGCAACACCCACATTTATGTGTAAACACACTGCAACGGAAAGATCTTTCTTAGCAAGAGGTCAGTGTATTGTTGGATCAAAACTGGCCTCCCTGAGGCTAAAATTTAATACGACTATGAAGCCGTCTTACGCCATTTCCAACCAATGACAGCGACGTAGCAAATGCCTCAGTTTTCCATGAATTTTGCATCTTCTGATGAAGATTAGATATAAGATTTAATATGAAGCTTTTAAATACGAAATTACATTTATAGAACTTTGCAGTGTGATTTGCAGTGTGATCAACAGTCTTTCAGCATAGCTCCTGAACTTGAGCAGGAGAGCTGATAAGCCACGATTTTTCCATCTGTCCGCTTTCGAGCTCCTGATCGGAGCAGCAGCACGCAACAGCTTTTATCATCTAATCTGTGCACAGAGGTGTGTGAGCACATCTGTGTTGTGGCACGTGGCATCTGTCCACATACGCAAACGGAGCTGTCAATTGCATGCAAACACTAACACACACACGCACACACACGAAAGGCTTATCCTAGATACACAAACAGCAGTCTGTCTTGGAAACGCAGACAAAACATATCATGTATTTTCTCTGTGGTGACACATAAGCTCTTCAAATGTGAATATAATTTAGTTAGGCAAAATGTTTGTGTGCTTTTAAGGACAAGCAATAAATAGGATAAAAGAAATTTCATATCAGTGTGATTTCTAACCTGGAGACCTTTAAACTAAACTGCAAATGAATCTCTGAAATCAATCAAGCACCATTACCTCGCAATCTACACTCAGAAAAAAAAAAAAAGAGTTCCACATAATCAGATAGTTAACAGCTGTATTCAACACTCAGACCACAAGAAAAACAACAAAGACTTTCTGCACCCTACGGCCCTGCTCCGTCTCATCCCTACCGTTAGTTGCCACGATGCGACAGCGCCTGTCAAGGATAAAGTTGCCATCATTTTGCTTCCAGTCTCTTCCCCTCTGTGATTTTGAACCTGCGACTCTTTATCTCAAAAAGAACCAGCCAGTGTCTGAGAGTTTCTCTGCTACACCTGCCCAGGTGAGGAAACTCACACAGGGAGGAGGAGCCACACTGTGAAGCACAAACCTCTGACTGGCTACAGTGCATACTCGTGGGCTGTCCCGTGTGACTTCAAACAGCCAATTTCTCACAGGATCTTTGAGTTACATATCTGCGCGGATTAGGGGGTAAATTCACCAATTCATGTAGTCAGTATATCATAACTGCGCTGACAAAAGAACAAACTGGTTTCTCCAGTTTCCATGTGAATTGTGGTGCTGCTGCAATACCACAATACCTGCTGCTTTGCAAAGACTGCCTTAAATGAGATTTTGCCTTTTAGATACCATCACAAAAGTGCACGCTTTTTCAGTAGCAGTTATATTGAAATGTTTTTCTTATTCTTTATTTACCCAAAAATAATGTATCCAGAAAAAATGCACTGCTTCTCTTTTGCATCACTTTAAAAATGTAGTTTTTATTCAGAACCTCAGTCATATATGACTAACTCTGTTTAACTTGGCAGTTTCTGAACTCACCGTGGAGTAAATGGAAGAAGTGCTGGAGACCAGAGACAGAGATGATCCGTGAACTGAAAAGACAAAATGTGAAAGCAGTGATTAGAAATTACATCTGTAGACACAAGCACCTTCATTATCAGCAGACCTCCCACACTCCCCTCACTAACCACCCACTCTTTTCCAACACTGCCCACCCAGCACGGTTCCTCCCAGTCTTCCCAGCTCCTGCCCACCTCCTCATAAATGACATAATGACTGCCGAGATAAAGAACTCCTACATGCAGCAGTCAGACTGTGGCGCAACTAATGACTCAACTGGTAATAACACATCAGAGGCAGGGAAACAACACCAGCACTGTTTCCTGGCTGTGAGCAGATCAGAAAGGATCAGCAGTGTGATGTCATCAACCGCACCGAGAGGTTGTGCCGATCCCAGCTGATTTATTAGTTCATAAATAGCCTTGTAAGTATGAGATGTGACTCACTTTTATCTTGATTTGGTCTAGACAGAATCATGTGCTGGAAGCCACATGAAAAGGTGAACTGCACTTTAGTTTTAGATCATCATTATTAGTTTACATCTTTTTCTAACTACTAATATCCATTATTCTTCACAGAAGTTGTTTGATTAAGGACGCCGGTAGCGCTGAAGGTTTTATGAGTGCAAATTCCCAGTAAGTCTCTTTTAGCCTGCAGATGCAGGAAGAGGATCAGAACATACAATGATAAAATGGGGAGGCTTTTGGGTGGAGGGGATGGAGTGAAACTGTATAATGGTGTCGCTCTTAAAAAAAGGACAGGTCCGACAAAGTGTTTTGAGTATAATGTGACTTTTGTCCTGTCACTCAAAGAACAGTCGGGTAACTCTACACTTGGGTAATACGCACATGTACACACACACACACTCTTATCCTCACAGGCCTGCACACTGCAAACCAACACACAAACACACAGCAAGAGTGTGTGAGATGGAGAAAGTTATGTCTGAGTAATCTTGAATGTCACCACATATCCCTCACACCTCACTGTGAACCCTGTCATTATCTCCACTAGTAAAAGAGAGGACAGACTCGTAGAGCTGGAAAGAACTGAGGCAGATATGCTATCGGGAATGGCGGTGTCTTAATAATAAGTTTGCAGCGAAGTAACTGTGCGTGCACATTCCACCAAACTCTTAAAAAAAACCAAAAAAAAAAAACCAAAAAACAATCAGGTGTGCGTGACTTTCAAAATTAAGGCAGCTTTGAAACTGTGTACACGAGAGAGGACACGACTAACCGGTGACCTTAGTCTCTTAGCAAAAGAAAGCCTCAAACATGTGTTTGCTTAGAAATGTAACAGTGTTCTGGAGGAAGATAACGGATGGCAAAAGGTGAAATCATGAACATGTCTGGTATGGCTGACAAAAGATGTTTATCAGAGTTTGATATTTAAAAAAAAAAAAGAAAAAAGGTTTCAATGTGGAATTTAGAAGAACACATACAATCAGCTGTTTCACAAAACGTGTTACCAGATTTGATGTCTTTGCTCATGGCTTTGTCCTCTATATTTACACACCGCCTTCACTGTGGAGGACACACATGCCTTTGTATTCCTTTACAGTTTTGGGTGTGAAACCCGCCTGTGATGATCATCTGTGCTTTCAAGTTTTACGTCAGCATCCTATAACCTAAAACCAACCAGGATGACTGTGACAAATTTGAGAGGAGTATAAATTTCTGCACTTTTTTTAAACTATAAAATGTTTCACTTTACCTCCTAGCATGTCTTTCAGCTGCATTATAATAGGTTATGTGTTTATTATGGTTTACTGAAATCCAAGTTCACAGCAAACTACTGTTTTAACATCACTGAATGCTGGGTTTTTCCCCATTGAGAGAACAAAATACTGTGCTTCCTTCACTCTCCCTTCTTCTCTTCCCCCCCTCCTCTAAATCAAAGTGCTGTTTCTATGGCTCAGAGGATTGGGATGGCTCCAGCAGAGAAACCTCTCCTGAGTGGGGAGTCTGCCCGCTGGTGGGAAAAGCACTGGTGGGTACTTTTCCCAATAAACAAGCTTATGAAAAAAACAAAGCCACACTAAAGCTGATTATGGATTTCTAAGGGGGATAAAGGGCTTTTCTTTGAGGAGGGGTTGTAATCTGCCCTAATGTTCTCTAAACAAATGGAATAATAATTCTTTTGGCATGAGGACGTGAAATAAGGAAGCTGAGGCTTCACAGTCACAGAGGGATGGGGGGGCATGCAGTTCTTAGAAAAGGATTACACCTAATTACAGATTTCACCAAACATCTGAGGAAAACGTGGCCAGGACTCACACGGAGCCACCGAATATTCACCAAACCACCACATCCAGCTTTTTCCCGTCTCCTCCTACCTTCTTCGAAGCCATCCCTGAAGGATCCCGATCTGCTCATGGTGCGTGTCTTCTCGTCAAGCGACATGCAGGAGTTTCTCAGACGGTTGTCACAGCAAGGGTCGATAGGGGCATCCTGATTGGTCAGGCTGTTGTTGCGCAGACCACCAAGGTTAATCTGAGCTGATGAGGTCGGGCTTGATGCTGTGAAAATGATATACGGCAATGTAAAAGTTGGCAAGCATTACATTTCTTTGTTACTCATATGTTTATAAAATGTTATAAAATTGTGACAAAGGACTAAGGTAACATTGTCAGATGTGGAGACATACCGAGTTGTCCAAAGTTGAAGCGTGTTCCAGAGGGGGAGGTGAGGCTGGAGCCGGGAGAGAACGGAGAATTGCTGGCCGAGTCCTGTAGGCCACTGGTGGAGTGGGAGCGCAGCCAATCACGGGCCTCCTCGTGGCCTCGCAGCTGTGGTGAGGGACCATACCTACAGGACATCAAAGACAAAAAAGGTCAAACCAGAAGTGAGGACACAGAGCAGAACAGGTCTCCGTTTTTACGGATGAGTTGATCTCGATTTGGATTTTTTTCCCCAGATACGTCACAATCAGTGAGATGATTTCTTTCTTTTTTTTTGCTGAAGCAAACTGATTAATGGCTTGGATTTAGCGACAGATGAATCAGATGCTGAAACAATTTAAGACAACAATGTGCCAACACTGACCGACTTCCAGCTGTGAGAAACATAAACTAGCAGGAAAAAAAAAAAAAAGCAGAGCAGAAGCCAAAGAAAATCTGAGGCCCACAATCAAGTGTGCTGCATCGAAGCACAGTGACAGATCTGTACGGGGGACAACGCGACATGCCTCTGCACAGAAGCACAACACAACAACAAATGTGCCAAGTGCTAAATTAAAAAGAAAAGCATTCCTGAAAGCGTGACAACAAGCCTCGAAGACTGAATGTGGACGCAGAACAACAAAAAGAAAGGCGGAGGACAATTTAGTGAACCAGTGTGCAAAAGTGCAACATGACCAGCGGGGGAGTGAATTCAGTACCTGAGTCCCTTCTTAGGCAGAGTGTTTCTACCACAGTGTGGTCCGCTGTGGGAGAGAAACACTTCAGAAGAGGAAAACAAAGGAAGCAAGGAGGCAAGGAAACATGTGTGGCTGCATCTCTCAACAACTACCAAATTATATTATTTCTAGACTGCAAAAAACATCCATCTTTACATGTTGAGTCATCTTTTTTTAAATTTTTTTGGACACAATTTTTCAGTTTTTCTGTGGAAAAGAGTTTAAAGACTCAGAAAGATAAATAAAAATAATGATCTGAGATTGATATTTTTGCAGTGAAAACTCAAACACAACCTAAGCTCATGCTGGCATCTCTGTACTCTACCACAAGGTGGCGATAAGTGAACAGTCATAACAGACTAGAAGCTGTCCGCCAAACAAAAACGCTGAAGCTGCCAACATCCACACAGACACCCTCACAAATGCACTCTGACACACAACCATTCACACAGTAGCTTAAAAAAAAGGTCATAAAAACAATATCCACACAAACCACCACACAGAGCGACACATTTCAAACTAAAACCACAAAATACTAACTAACTACCGCACAGAGGGACTCTCTGAGGTTATTGGTGGTGCTCTCTGTGTGACAGCAGGTGGTGGTTTAGTAGGTAAATCCACAGCTGTTTCACCAGAAGCCTAGCACTTGCATACAGGTACATTTTACCTGTCCTGCCTCCGAGGTAGGGTGTTTCGGCTGAATATAGGGCTAGCAGAGGGGGAGGAGAGGGGACTGATGGAAGACAGGAAGGGGAAAAAAAACGCACAACAGACACAGAGAAAGAAAGTTTTTAGAAAATAACGCAAATGAAGAAATGTTTAAGAACAGATCAAGTCCATGACGCTTCACCAGCGAAGCTAATAAGAAAACTCAGCGAGGGTGATGTCACCTCCTTAAAGCTTGAACTTCAGATGCTATTAAGTTTCCTCTATGTCATTCCTGTCACATTACAAAGTCAACCTGTCAGGATGGAATCTGCTACAATGACCACAATTACTGTATAATCAGCTGAGGGCGCCACGGGATTATGTTTCTGCTGGAGTGCAGACAGAATGACAAACAAGAAGTGACAACTCACCATGGTGGATGCTTTATACATCATTTTGATTCTGAGTTCTTTAAAAGGTAGCTGATGTCAAGTCAACAGAATGTTGGACACAATAGATCTTAGAATAAAAGACTTCAAGTGCTCACTAGAATTAAGCATTATACAAACCATTTTTTACTTAACCTACGCTTTCATATGTAAGGAGCTTTTTATTTGCTTCATTAGGCCATGACCATTTTACATGAGGCATGCATTTCTTATTACCCTTCAACTGCTGTTTGCAGCTACAGTGGTCATTCATTAATAGCTGGATTCAGCTGGATTGTATTATTTTACTACAATTACTGTCTTATTTGTCCTTTTAACTAACAACTCTTTTTAGCTGTTGCTATCTTAGCTTTTAGAAACACAATGTTATAATGAGGCACTGATCTGACTGAGAAACTGAGGCACACTGCAAGGTCATGAGATAACTAACCTGCTTTACTGTCTTTTTTTAACATAATGTACCAAAAGAACATTACAACTCAAAACTAGTCAACACCATAAACATTAGTAAAGTGCTTACAGAGGTAACAGTTAAGAGGACTTCTACACAATCCGACTTTTTTTCTCCTCAGGTGAACTGTCATTAATGTGAAATCTTCTGCAAAAATCAAACTGATGAATGTAAAATATTAAAGGGCTCAATGTTTGATCATTCGTAGGAAATGTGTGTTCTAACCTTTCAGACATGCCGGTCTTGACACTGCCGGTGCGACCCAGAGCGGACAGCGTGTCCTCCCTGTGGGTCCCGTGGCCGCCACCTCCGGCGCTGCCTAGGCTCATGTCGATGGACTCGCTGCTCGTGTGCATGCTGCTGACAGAAGGGAAACCCACGCTTCCAGTTCCACCGTGTCCACCCAGGGTGCTCTCCCTGCTCTGCACAGAGGAGCTGCTCAGGGTGGTTCCCCACGTCAGGCTGTTGGAGGGTCCAGTGGAGGAGTACACAGAGCCAGGGCTGGAGGCCTGAGGATGATCAAAAATTAGATTTAACATAAAAAAAAATAAATAAATAAATAAAAAAAATCTGCCTATATTTTGAAGTGATTATTTTGTGATGTGCAGCAATAAGATAGAGCACTGACACAGTCCAATTAAACTTGCTGATTTACACATCTCGCAGTCACAGAGTAAGATTATCATATTGGGAGACATGTTTCTGGCCTAATGGGTTAACCTTAGTTAACCCTGAGCTGATGAGGGAAAAATATATTGATATTGACCTTCTTCTAGGTCTATATTTTATCCCTACAAACTAGCATTTGGCTCTTTAACTGCCAAAAGATCGACTGTGTTAGCCGTGTTTTTACTGAGTGGCCTGTTTTGGCCCAGGACAATGCTAACCCTATTATAAAAGCAAACAGACATATTTTTAAACATGCACCCTCACAAGTATACAAGATGTTCTAGTTTTCTCAGAGGATGTATATTCATTAGGATAACTGAGTATTTGGATATCTTCGTGCCCACTGTTTAAAAAGACACGACTGCTACTTTGTAAAAGATGACAAAGTGTGACACTTCATGATTCATAACTAATCTGGTTAAGCCTAATGAATCATGTGTGAACATGATGGAAAGTTCATGATCCAGCATGCTCACACATTTGTGCTGTGCTGCAATATGTAGCCTACAGTCAATCCAACAAGTACACACACTGCCAGGTTCTACTTCAACTGAACACACCTAACAGCAGTTCGAGGAAATTACCACATTTGTGGAATTAGTAAGGTGAGAACAGAAATTATCTCCGTGTCCCTCCCAAAGCCTTGTAGTAGTTCTACAAACATATCTCACGTGCTTAACACACATCTGGATCATTGCTGAGCTCAGAGGCGCATAACCATTTTGAATCTAAAAGCCGAACCTGACCTTCTTGTTTGGATGTCGACCAGAAATCGCAAAGCTAACACGTGCAGTCGCTGTAGCATTAACTCTAAAGACCAGATGGATGTCTGTGCCAAATTTCATGGCAACCCGTTTAACTTTAGTTCATGTAATCCCTGACCAACCACGGAGGAATAGGCACGTCTTCTGACTTTGGAACTGCCTTCAAAACCAGATGGTACTTCTCAAAGGCCTAATAAATAAAGTTGGGAACTCTTTCAATTCATCCTTTGTACTCCATGAATTCATTAATTAATACCTTCTTGTCATGCTGCAAACATGTTTCTTATTTTTGTATAGCTGCTTTTAAACCACAAAACAAACCAAGTAGATACTTTGGCTCTTTTTATGGTAACTAACAGGTGGTGAGCAGTTGGAGAACTGTACAGCTACATGTAAAAGTACAGCTAATGAATAAGTAGCTGTTCCCTTGACAGATCCAAAATCGACATCTACTAAAATCAACTAATATCCAGTCTAGTTCAGCAATTTCAAAAGTTTAAAAGACTGATAGCACCTATAGTGTATAAATGAAATTCTTTCTGTAGAGAATAAAGAATCTTCTTGATAGATGTAATATTTTTTATTTGACTGATATTCTAATCCAGTCTCTCCATTATTTACGTCCTGCTCACCTGCTCACTGCCCAGCGTGCCTGTCCCCGATCCAAGTGCCCGGCCTCCAAACAGGTGACTGCTGGTTTCGTTGTCCAAGCAACTTAGTCCTCCATCGGGAGACTCCAGCACTGTAGCCACATGATTCATGGTAGCATGGGGGTTGGAGATAACAGTAGAGTTCTTCATGCTTTCAGCTGTGGTCACTGGCGCCTGTTTACTGGGCTTTCCACCAAATAATCTGTGGTAAATGCGGAAGAGGCAGAAAAGCTAAAGTGCTTGTAGTAGAGCAGAAAGTGTGCAATCTTGTATTTGTAATCAGCAAATTCACAATTAACACTGTAGTATATCATCGCATAAATAATTCCATTTCGATTTTTGTATACAGCACCAAACCATAATCGCCCAAAGGTGCTCTATATTGTGAGATAGAGAGCCTACAATAATACAGAAAAAAACTAACAATTATACAAGCCCCTATGAGCAAGTACTTGGTGAGAGTGGGAAGGAAAAACTCCCTTTTAACAGGAGGAAACTTCTAGCAAAACCAATTTAAAAAAGTAGCATATTAATATTAATAGAAAATAGAAAAAGGAGTAAAATGTTTAGAGAGTACCATCATTCTATTACGTTTGTGTTGAGATGATGATCATCATTTCATGTTATTACTCTGAAATTTACTCTGGAAGCATCGGGCATTCGCTGAATTTAAAAATAAAAACCTTAATAAACATATGAATAAATCAATACACTGAACTAAAGCTGCCAAAGCTAGAAAAGAAGTCAGTTTGATCTTACAGGTAAGGACAAAAGGCTGTGTTGTACTTCAGAGCACCATATTTATGATAGAAGATAAAACGTCTAAAATATGACAGAACAACTTTTGTTGTTGTTGTTGTTTTTTCTTTCATCAATACCTTAGTTTTATAATCACTGAAAGCTGAAAACTAAAACTTAGATTACCTGGACAGCCTAGTTTGGAGCTGTGGCAGGATTAAAGTGTTAAATGGAGCACCAAAGTGATTTAAAAGTGCTTTTGTTTTGCCAACAATTCAACTGTATTCATTTCAACTCTGTAACAAAGAGGACAGTAGCAAAACTGTAGCCAGTATAGAGTCAGTGAATCTGAGACAAGGCCAGCACACACACAACTCTCTCCTCTTTCTATGCTAATCTGTGGTTAGATTTAAATGGCAGGCAGCGGTGACTGGAGCCGTGGTAGGCGATAATAGCAGCACAGTCTCTTTGAAGAGTTATCACTCCCTCACATTAATGAGGGCAGAGAGCTGAGGTAAGACTCAGCTTCCATTACCCTGTGCCACACCCTACACCCCACACCACCAAGGCTGAGGCTTGGCAGCTGATCAGCCGAGCTCAAGGTCTGATTCACAATGGCCTGATTTAACCTCTCAAAGACTGTAACAAGTCTACACATGTGTTCCTTACTCACCACTACTTATCATTTGCTGTGAGTGCATGATTACTGCCTTTAAAATGGTCTTCAGTGTGTGTGTGTACTGCATGCGGGTGAAGTCAAGCCCATACAAGAGGGCCCCCACAGAGGGTGGCTCATCACTTAGCTGTCAGTGAGTCTGCAGGATTACTCAGCATACAAAACGATGGTTTCTAAGTGTGTGTGTTCACCTGCGTAATGTAGGTGAAGAAACCTGCTGTCTTCCTGTCAGAGGAACAGTTGCTGCTCCTCCGCTCTGCATCGCGACCCCACTCCTGAGGTTGTCAATCTCAGAGACACCTTTTTCCCGATCTGTCTGATTGGCCAGCAGGCTTGCTGAGCCGTTGGCCTTGGCTATGCTGATTGAGTTTTTCCCATGAGAGGTGACAGAAAGCACAGCGGCTTCAATGCTGCTGGTGGAGGAGCGGTTCCCATTGCGGGCGGCTGCTCCAGAGCGGCTGGGTCTCGGCAGGCTACGGTACTGCAGGGTGGAGCGGGCGCTCATCGGGAGGAAACCATCATCATGGTGTCCTAACACTGTGCCTCCATCCTGCCCGCCAGCCTTCAACCCTCCGGACAGTGAGCGCGCCCCAGATTTAGGCATCTTCCCCAGTGTAGCCGAGCCGCTGGTGATGGTGGCACCACTGGCGGTAACCATTGTTACCATCCCATGGCCTTGCTTCTTGAAGCCAAAGGTGCTGGTTGGGGTGCGTGAGGTCAGTGCGTGCGTCTGTGTGTGGGGCTCGGAGACGGTGTTTGTGAGTGTGTGTGTTGTCGGTGTGCGGCTGGTGGGGATCGTCTGTTTTTTGGCCTCATCACCACTGCTGCGCCCAGCATCCGAGGGTGAGCGATGAAGGCCGTTGGAACGAGGAGAGAGACGTCCTTTTTCTGACACCTTAACATCATCTGTCTTACCTGCAGAACACAGAATGAGACATCAGAAACACAGGCTTTCAAACTCTGACTTGACATCTCATTTTTCTCAATACAGTGACACCTGCATCTATAAAATGTGACAAATTGTCCTTATGTCTAAAAGTTTATTCGTCACACTTGACTTTAATGATCATTTTTTTATTATCAGTGCTGGATGATCATGTTACCTGAACTGTGGGTCTTGTGGCTCACTGAACCAGTGGAGCCTGTGCTACTAGTGCTTTTAGTCCGGGGTGACGTCACCCCCACCTGAGTGCTCATGCCTCTCCTCCAAGAGCCAGTGTGGGACACGGAGGGAGTCTTTCTTCCTGAGCCACCCTTGTCTGACTCATCAGAAATGTCGGAGGGGTTCCGACGACTCCACCTGGAACCTGTTTCCATCCTAACCCCGCTGTCTGAACGTCCGTCTGACCTCTTGACCTCGTCTCCAGACCAAGTCTGGTGTGCCGGTGTTGAGGCTGAGTGCTTCTCTGCATCCGTTACAGGCTGGGAAGACATACAAAGATAGTCAGATTTACTGCAGTAGTAGAGAATGTGGCTCTAAAAAGCCCCCTTTTATGACCAAAGCCATCATACTGGTTAAAGCTACCAGCATTTATGCCGTCATCACCACCTGTGCAGCTGTCTGAGAACATCTGGGCTTAAGCATCTCGAGCACTAACAGCTTATACACTTTTTTACCTTTGCTTTGTCAAGCAGTTCATGTTTTTGAGGAAGCTACTTCATTTCAAAATTTTCTGAAGCAAGATGCAAGCCTTTTAAAACTCCGATAGGTGATCATTGAAATCATGCTGACTGTTTAAGCTTTACCATTTTCAATTTGCTGTTACAGCTCAGCCTTAATTTGTAAATTAGTAGATTTCAGCTACAGGAAAGATGACAGCAGCTTTTAAGTAGATTCTGCAGCTTTCCAGACAACGGTACAAAAACGCAGCTCTGCTCACAGACCTTAAAAAAAATCCAGCCAATATAGGATTCCACGAGGACAGATGACACACACTTAATGAATCTGGCTGCTGCACTAAGAGAAAGACGTCTTTGTGCACACCTTTGTTTTTCTTCTCCACCTCTGCCTCTGAAGCAATAACAGACACGCGTCAGCCACAACACAATGTGTGTGTGTGTGACATAAACATGTGAGTCAGCTGTTAATATTCTCATTTCACCTCTCAACTTCCTGAGCCTTTAGTGGCTCAAAATCACTATTTAATGGTTTAAAGCTAGTGTCAACACCAGCTTTAGCTTTGAGAGTTCAGAGATGTGCCGAGGAATGCTGGGACAGACACAGTTAGAAAAAAAAATTGAAGTAGAGCAGACAGACGCTCATTCAAATCAATCAAAATAAAAAATAAAAATCCAGGCCATATGAGGCCCTTCACAAATTTTCATCTGGCTCACATTTTAAAAGATAGAATATGTTAATTTTGGCCCAGAGAGTTACATACACTCCCTGCAAATGCCAAACTAAACGGACAGGCACGTCTCCACTGCACCTGAAGATTAAAGAACACAAGAAAGAAGCAAAGTTCATTTTGAAGGCAGATCATTTCAACTCAGGTGGGAGACTGAGTATGTTTTTATAGAGTGTACAAAGAGGCCTGTATGTCCATTGGCCATCAGACAGTTTCTAAATTAAAAAAAAACATTAATGCCTTGCTGTCATTTTGAATCCACAAAGCAACAAAGATCTGGAGCCACAGATGGAAACAAAGGCTTCAGAAAGTTGTTAAACTCAAAGCAGGCATGCAACTACAGCAGAATGTTTCCAACCTCAGATACAGATGGTTTCATATTTATAACTAGCGTCAAGACAGAAGGTTAGGCTATAGATTACAGGTTTGTTAAGACTTGCAGACATGTGTGCAGCAACAACAATAAAGATTTATTATTTCTATTTTCAAATAAAGACTGTGGTTTTATCAAGCACCCCATATTTTCAGCTGTCAAATTAAAATGTCATGAAACAGGTTGGTGTGAGGTGCCCGGATGGTGGACCTCTTACACAACCATAATCAGAAAACACTGTTATGTCCTAAATAACAACAGCTAACATTTTTCTTGACTGGTACCCTTGAGTTTTCATGTGGGCACAAAGAAAATGCCTGCTCTATTTTGGCGAAATAAATCAAAAATAATGATAAAACAAAAATGATCATCTTTGACGAGAAGCTCTAAACACTCTTAAAAAGACTGCAGTGTTCTTGAGTGTGTAGTCTCACCTGTGTACTGAGGCCCTTGCGCTGTGCTGCGGGGGTGTTGGCGTATGAGGAGATGGAGGAGCTGGTGTTGATGTCATCTGTGTCGATGTTGTCGCTGATGCCACTGCTCACAGAGCTGCTGTCGTCCCAACTAGACACACACACACCAGTACAGGAGGAAACACTCATTTTAAATAGTGCTTCTTCCAGAGTGAAGACAAAAAGGAAGACAGCAGAGCTTGGAGACACCAGACTGAATTGTGATGCTTCTTATCCTATGAATACAACACTGCACTACCTAAAAGTAATTATTCTGTTCCCTTTCCCCCATTTCCATATTTCTTTTCAGGCACAGACGCACAGAACTTTGAGCACTGCTAAACTGAAATAAACGTTCAGAGCTGCCTCGTGATTTATATTCATTGAAATTGAACTGAATTCAGTGTGGGTACACACACACAAACAGGCTGAATGGGGTTGTCTATCACACGAACAAAGGCGCAATGGAGGGGTGACATCATGGTGTGCTTGTGTGTGTCTGAACTGTTCAAACAGACCCATCTGAACAGGATATTTGTAAATATGCGTGTGTGTGTGTGTGTGTGTGTTGCTTAGAATCTGTGGGGGACAGGAAACCCAGCCAGTTGGCAAAGATCACTCTGAAAGGACCGGGGGGGGGCAAATGGTGATGGCCGGTACAGGGTTGGCATCAGAACACACACGCGCACAACTCTTGTCAAGCTGTCACTTGCATTTTTAAGACTCATCGAGGACACATGCTTGTCTCAGTATATTGTACGTTTCATCTACAAATACTCTTTATAAGTTAGTCTGTCAGATAAATCTGTTATTACCTAAAATGTTCTATTTCTAAAATGAAGTAAAACCAGAGAATTTGTAAACTATGAAGGTTGTGCTGTATATGATTTAAAACAATACAGGTTGAATTTGGATTTCTTTGAGCAGTTTGTGTTTTTCTGCAGCTTTCCCTTAACAAAATGAGCAAAACTCCTCAAATCAACAATAGTGTCTGAACATAAGCACCAACACAAGAGCTTCGTCTCATTAAGGGTACGTGTTTGAAAGACCACCAAAAACCTAAACTCAAATATCCCATCGTTTATTTTCTAACTGCTCCAATTCCTCATTCATCTTGCAGTCTTGATTTTTATACAACATTACTGCTCAGTGGCTAACTTGGAAGTCCGCATGAAAACATATAATTATGGCCTTTAAAAAAAAGAGAAAACTAAACAAAAACAAAGCATTTCCTATGGCAAAAATCCCAGACTCAGATTGCCACCGAAACCTAATCAGCTGTTTCTTGGCAGACTCTAAACAAAATACATCTGCTGCTTTTGGAGCAACCTTGCTAACAACCTGACAAACAGAGACAGGGGAAAACACAACTTCCTTCTGGGATCACCGGCACAAGCAGAGTGAGTGGAGCCATTGGCTTTCAGAGTTGAAAGCATCCGTAAAGCAAACGAGCTGTGAGGTGCAGAGAGATTGAGAGTGACCGCAACCGGTTCAGCTCATCCACACAGCCACAGGGGAAATTCCCACACACATCAATGCAAGAAAAAAAAACCCCAAAAAGGAAATAAAGATAACATATGAAATCTGCAATGGCCTTTGCAGATTCTCAACAAATCATAGCTGTCTGTGCTAAAGGACAAACTTTCTACTTTCTTTTATGCGTTTGTGCGCGCACACAAAAATAAGAACACACATAGGTATCTACCTGCTCAGGGTGCCTTGGTTGCTGTGGGAAGCAGAGCGCTGCGGGAAAATGCCGAGCTGGACAGAGAGCTTCATGACTCCATGCCGCTGAGAGAGTTCACGCAGCCAAATATCTGTCCCACTCCCTCTCTGTCTGTCGCTCTCTCACTCTGAGCTTCCTCAATGTCTCTCGCTCCCTCTCTTGCCCTGGCAAAGTTCCTAGATTGAGCTCCTTTGTCACTCGTTGCGCTGATGCTTCACCCCTCGGGCACTCTTCGTCTCTCTCTGGACTAACAGAGAGAGAAACCTGTAAGGAGGGGGGGAGAAGGGCCTGCCCTACTGCTGGTAACATGAGCTTCCCCCGGGACTTTTAACCACTTCACTGCTGCAGCCGCACCACTAAAGAGTGCACACTGAAACACACCCCAAGCCCTAAATAAGCCACTTCAACCTGACAAAAATCAAGAGGCAACAAAAGTCAAAACTGCATGATCACAGACAAAGTCTCTGAAACTAAAGGACAATCCGCATCCCGCTGCTGCTTTTTTGTGTCTTTCCCAGCCATGGCTTATGCCTGTGTGTGTGTGTGTGTGTTTGTAAGACTGCAATTTCCCAGACAGATCCACCCTGACCAGCTGACAAGCCAGTGCTAATTAGAGATCAGGCCAAGCGGCGTGGCTCAGCCCACAGCCTCCCGCTGGCAAAGCAACCTGCCAGTTAACAACCACTGAGCCCTTTACAGCCAATCACAGGAGACAGAGACGGGGGGAACCGGTGCCAAACACAGGCCAATGAGGTCGGCATTTAATAGATCATCACACTGAGGGGATGATGTGATGTACTCCTAACTCTTCCAGTTTACCCAAATCATAAAATTATATATTTTCTCCTCTTAACCTTTTACAGGATCAAGTCATGTAGAAAATTTCGGGATTTTTAGATTTCTTCCTCTAACATAATATAACAGAAGCAAGCGGGATAGGGTATGGAAATGAACGGAAAAGTGACTCTTACATGTAGTGGAGTTTGCAGTTAAACTGTATGTGCAAGTTTGTCATTCATCGGGATGACATGCAGCTACACTGTGTCACTCTGCAAACCAGTCAAACAGGACAGAAGTGAAGAAAGAAAGTGACCTAAATGAAGAGAGAGCGAGAACCCTCGTCTCAAACCAGGTCCCTTTAGAAAACTTGCTGCTTTCCCGAAGGGGTCAGAGTTCAGAAGTCAAACCTCCAAAATTCCTTAAAGAGAAAAGCAGAGAGGGGGAGGCAAGAGGATGAATGAAAAAAATGGGCTCCTGCTCGGGTCAGCCAATAGAAGTGTCTAAAAGTGTCCTGAGAAAAGGGCAGCGGTTGTGTTTGTTTTAACTTTTCTTGTGTGTGTCCCTTGAGGCTGTGGTGGGTTGGTCTGCTGTACTGTACCCCCCCTTCCTGAAAAGCCCAGTCCGACTCTGGCACATGCACACAGGATCTGTGCCGCAGAAATGTACACACAGACGTGGGGCCACAACAGAGCTGCGAAGCAGAAGTAAGGGGATTTCCTGTGTTTGAGGGGGGACTACTGGTCCTCACGTTGCAGCTGTATCACATAACCCCAAACTGCTGCTCTGCCCACTATACAGACAGACAGATGGGAGAGGAAGAGGGAGCGGCTTTAACTGACGGTCTCTCTGACTTCCAGCCCTCAGGGTTTGATGCACGACGCAGATAAGAGCATGGACAACTTGACAGGTGAGTCCTGTGGAAGCATCGGGACAGAAGGAGTGTCTAGACTTTACCTCCACACAAATCAGTGCCATCATAACCATGCAAAACAATTTATTCCTATCACTAAATGGTACAGCATGAAGGATATCAATTTCTCTAAGCCAACGCTGCCTCACAACAGCATTTACACCTGCAGGTGCTCATTGCCTTGAAGCCCAGGAGGAAGTGTTTCCTGTGTTTGAGGTACTTCAAAAAGTATTATTATGGTATAAGAAAAAGTTGAAAGTCTGAAAAAAGACCATATATTTGAATACACTTAAAGCTTAAAACAAACAAACAAAACAAATGATATGAGGACTAAGTGCGAACAGTGTGAAGATGAAGGCAGTGGAGAACGGCACATTCTGGGCTGGAGCCCAGGAGCCCTGTGGTATGAAAATGACACAGCTGTCCCTGTAAGACAGGACTGGACTGGACTGGACAACACACTGAGGAATGTCTCTCTCTCTCGCTCTCTCCATTTTTTTCTCCATCTCTCTTTGGTGTCTAGTCCTATTGTCTTCTGTCCTGGGAAAACATTTGCTATCTATACTCTGAGAATTTATCAAAGCATGTAGATCCCTCTGGCTGCCGCTCTTTCACTTAGCTTCTCTTTGACTTCTCCCTCTCTCTCTTTCTATTTGATGTGTAAACACAGACTCCTTTAGATTCGACAGACTGACCCGGATCCACGGTAAAAACTCAACAAACTTTTCACACACGTGACACGCATCTCTGAACTCACGCACATGACTCCACCATGCTGCATCTGCACACGCGACAAAAAAACCCCCTAAATTTAAAAGACTACTGTGACAAACTTGGAATTCCTCATGTCTGCAGGCATAAACACACACCGCACTCAAAACTAACCTACTGTCACCTCAATGCTAGAATGAAGCACAGAGCTGTGACTCCTGCCTGTAGACCATCGGTTAAGGAAACAGGCTCCCGGGATCGCTGGGATAAATAAAGAAAGAAAAGACGGCTACAACATAAAAACAGATTTTTCCTAAGCTGTCCCTTTTTTTTAATACTCATCTGGTTTGAAATCTTTAAAAGAGTCCCCAGATGACAGATGATAACCCACTTTAAGGAAATAAAACATTTTCAAGAGGCTTCTCTCTTACTCTTGAACCATTTGTGTTTTTCTCCCACTTTTCTAGTTTTTCGACAGATGCTCTTGGTTGGGTTTCCATCTAAGCTAACGATTAGTCATGCAGTGCAAGACTGTGCAGTAAATACAACTGCTGATGTAAAAAAACAAAAACAAAACCCCCCCCCAAAAAAACCCATTCCTGTTTAACATGTATCAGCTGTATATCTATTATATAAATATACAACTGGGATAAATGAAGGATAACATTTGGGAATCATGGGACAAAATATGCTGTCTGTTTCAGGTCTGCAGACCTGAAACACACTCGTGTCCCCAGAGCTTTTCCTGAGCTCACATGGTGAAACGTGGATAATCAGCTTAATACTTTAAAGCTGCAACCTGCACGAACCCCACTCCCTTACTCCCCATCTGAATTCAAGCTAACATGGAAAATATATGATTCAGGGAAGGTATGGAGAGTTAAAACTTACTCTGTGTTGCTGATTCCACAAACCACTCGCTGTAGATTAGTTAATGCTCGTTTGATCTGCATTCCCCATCTATTATCACCTCCTGGTCTGGGTCAGATTCCATATTGGACCAGAGACAAGGGACCATCTCTGGCTTCTTTGTTTTCCTTAAAAAAAAACCACACGACTGGACTTGTAGCTTGTTCAGCTGCCTGTGGCAGCAACTTTTATCCCATATTAAGCTTTTTGTTTTGCCCTCTATGGGTCATTAGTACTTTAAAAAAAAGTGGGTGGAAGGATGGGGAAAGAACGATTGTGGCTGTTAGAGCTGCAATGTTTGACAAAAAGAGAACACTTGAATTTACCTGAGTAGCAGCCCCGCCCTCTTTAGTGCTTGTCAGTGTGCCCAGCGGGTAGGTGTTTGGTGTTCTGCTGATGCAGTATCCATAGCAACAAAAACATCAGTTCTCTTAAGACTCTGTCTCTGTGGGTTTCTTTCTTCTCATATTATGTTGCTCTTCCCCATCGATTGACCCTCAACATTTATCAATTTCACCCCCTAACACAAACTAAAAATTAAGGATATGAGCTACAATAACTGTCAAGGAGAGGTCTTACTTTTAGGGAAAAAAAGAACATGCAACTGAACTGACTAAAATAGAGATTTTTTTTTTCTCATGTGGGCGGAATAGCATCTTATGCCAGCTGCAGCATGTGTGTGGGAGTACCATTAACTTGGAAACACAGTTGACCTCACATCTTGCATCGAACAGCTTCAGATTCAGACGGCTCCCAGAAGCCCCGCAATGCCTGGCCTGCATGGTTTGAGCAGCCCCTGCCCCCTTGGGATATAGCAGAGCACAGCTTTTAGCATGACTGTAGCTGGGAGGCAGTTAAAGCATTTAGCAATCGAGGGGGAGTCGAAGGCTTTGTGAGAGTCTGGACATTTGGAGAGAAAAATATTTGGCTGCTTATTGTGTGCTATGAGTGAGCATTTGTAGAAGGATAGAGCAGACAAAGGAGAGGCTTTTTAACTCACGGGGTGAATGTGTGCAGTTACAGATACCTTTTCATTCTTTTGTTTAATTACAGTCTAGAACCATACAGTAAAGAAAATCTCACTGGGGACTAGGGATGGGTACCGGTGTCCGGTGCCATCATGGCACCGGTTCTGACATAAACGGTAGTAACCAGACCGAAAAGCAGCGCACATTTCGGTGCTTTATTTCGGTGCTTTTTTTTCCTGAGCTGTGATACACTTCTAGCCAATAATTTTACGTTTCCGAGGATAGTAGGCGGGTCCAGGTACGTACGTTCTTTTAGAGCAGAGCTACAGATTAAAATGTCCAAGGCGAAGCGGTCAAAAGTCTGGCTGTACTTCACAGCAAAATATGCAAACTCAGCAGCCTGCAACAAGTGCTTTAAGCTGATACTGTGATACTGTCAAAGGAGGTAACACCTCAAATCCGATGAAACACCTGGCGACGCATAGCGTTTTTTTAAAAAGCCCAGAAATGCGCCGTATGATAGCTTGCTGCGAGACCTCACACCGAGCACATCTACTGTGCGTGGGTTGCCTGTTATTGGACCCGGAGTTAGCAACATCCCCCAAAAACACGAAGAGGAGAGTCCTGGCCCCTAGCCCTGTCAGTGTAGCAGAAATGATGACGGATGATGACGGCAGCAGCAGCCGTTCTTCTCTGGGCGAGTAGCTTAATGTTGTTCGTGTGTAATTTACGTTGAGTAGGCTAACCACGTTATTACATTAATGCATGTAAGGTGAACTAGCAAACCTCATCATAGCTACATGCGGCTGTCTTCTTGTTTGATGGCAGATACTCCCTTCACCCTGGCCAAAAAGGCTAAAATGACCAAAGAAAAAGTGGAAAACAGTTAAACATGAGAGGTTTTGGACAAAGTTTGTGTTTTTTCCATTGTTTAAGCACTACTTAAAGCCAAGAGTGATGCCATATATGCCCCATAGCTGCAGAAAAGGCTAACATTGTTATCTTTTTACAAAAAACCAGCTGAACATGAGAGGTTTTTGGACCAATTTTGTGTTCTCCATTCTTTAAGCACCGGTTTGAGCACCGTTTGAGCACCGGCACCGTTTCAAAAGTACCGATTTGGCACCGGTATCGGATAAAACCTAAACGATACCCATCCCTACTGGGGACATTCCTGATTCTTTTCTCCAAGGTTCATGTTTGGCACTTGGAGCACTTTAGCACCACCAATGGGTCAAAGATGTTAATCCTGTAAGGCCTGAAGGATAAAATTGAAAACCAAAAACCAAAAAAAACCTGACGTGTTTTGTGTGTTGAGAAATTAAATATTAATTTGCATATATGAGTTTTTATTTGAATCATTTCTGCTACATCTGGGTTTTTTTGTTCAATTTATTGCTCACAGTATCTTTACCTTAAACAAATAAAACACTGATGATGCAGAGGTAACAAACATGATAGCTTAACCCTGTACACCTGGAACCCTGTTACAGGGTTAAGCTATACATGAAAATCTTGGACAATCAACAGAAACAAAGAATGAGAAGGAGTTTAAATTATATCCTTAAGATGAAAAAGCTCTAATAACGGTGGAATTGGTGGAATTCCTTGGAACCTTTATATAAGCTTTGCAGCTCAAATTCAGCTCTCAAAGCAGACTGTTTTCACAAAAAATGCACTTTAACTTAATTCCAAACACAACATTTTACATAATGGCACAAAAAAATCATGCAGCATTTTCTCCCTAATCCTGATAATCTATCACTACTGCAACCTGCACCCGTTTGCCATCATTAACCAAGGCCTTCTGATAATCTAGACTGGAGCTGAGGTCCAACATACACACAAACACACAAAAACTAATGGGTTACTGTTAGTTAAGTCTTGATAAACAGCAGCTGTGTTCAGCAGTGACAGGCTGATGACGCCAACCAGCAGGACCAAGAAAAGACAGTATAAAGTATGACCAGATGCAGCTGTGCCCATGTATGTCTGTTAACATATTCTCCTGGTTTCAGGGAACATGGGTCATAAAGAAAAGGTAAAAACTGATCTAGCAATTATTTTAGTCAGAGCTCGGAAACCTTCCACACACATTCACTTAGCTAAGCCAGTGAGAGCAGGTGGAGGTGGGGTTACAGAGGACAGACAGAGATAGACAGGTAAAGTGTGAGACACATGGCATGCCAGCTGTTGGTAGCTGAGGAAAAGAGCTTATGAGGTATAAGTTGAAGCTCTTTCTTCCCCTACCTCAGGCCAACAGGGAACCTACTCAAGTCTAGACAGGAGAGATAAGATATTGGGGCTCGGGGCATGTTCTAAACAACTTCAGCTCTCATGCAGGTGGGACTGAAGCGCAGTGAGACAAACTGGAAACCAGCAAATGTGCTTTCAAAAAACATAGGCACCAATTTTCTGACAAATAAAATCATCAGAGATTTCTTAAGTATCAAAGTCCATGATACGCACATTTGTTTTTGCATGATAGGATTGCAGATAAAGTCCTTTGAAAACGCATCATAATAATTTAAATATTGAATTAAACAAGACTTTGTTGCCTGTGGTTGCCAATTGTGAGGCAGTGGTTGCCTCACAATTGTGCTCAGCAGGCCAACAGGGAACCTGCTCAAACCCAGAGAGCTCTCATGTGTTCTCTCCAGTTACTCCAGCTTCCTCCCACACTTTCAAGACAAATATGAACTGCTGAGTTCTTCTGTGCTACCGCTGTAATAGATTGGTGACCTGTCCAGGGTGTGTCCTGCTTCTCACCCTGTGAGAGCTGACATGAGTTTCGGCCCCCAGGATAAACAATTAAGAGCAAATCAGAGGAGCTACCAGTGACCAGGTAGCTGCAGGTAGTCCATACTGACAGAAACTAGAACAGCAACATTTAACAACCGGGCTGGGTTACAGATGTTGAGAGATTGCACAATAGCTTAACAAGAGAAGGGATTTTACAGCTCTGGCAAGTTATCACAGTGGACTTACACAATTCACACTGCAGAGTGATGTTCCAGGAATGTGGGAATTCGCCAATCCAGTCCATCATAGTCTGTGCTAAAAATTAAACCAAGGCCTTCCTGTGTTTCTTTGCATTATTGAGCCCTATTGAAGCATTACTGCAATAAATGAGGAGTATTTAGATGTACTTCTAACAATGATCTGAATATCTTGAAAGGCATAAAGGCTTAGTCAAAGGTGGTAAGTTTATTTTAGTTTATTAGGGTAATGCAAAATACTTTACAAAGGAAACAAATCTACAATGAAAGGTAACAGACTGAGAAACAGCTTCTGAAACATGAGTGTAATCCTGCTCTTAAGAAGCATCACACAAAGCCTGTAAAACATACACAGACATTTAAAAAAAAAAAAAAACAAGCACTTTCTTTGTTCCTGTTCTTTATGTTACCTCGGGACTACAGTGTCTTTGTTGTTGGAATAGTCTATAATCCAAATTATATTTCATCACAAGACAACCCTGTTTGCTGTTCCCTGTAAGTACTTGTATCTATAACTCATATACACATACTCTCTGAAGTCTTTGGAAGTCTACCAAGTCTCTGATCTTGATTTAAAACCTTTTAGGAAAGGCGCTTATTGAAAGACACTCTGACAATGATGATCTGAGTGATCTGACCCAGCCACAAAACAGCACTTGTGCTTGTACTTGAAAGCAATGTTTTAGTTTTTGACATACTTTGGTCTATTTCAATATAAATTCATTTTTCTCAGCTATCAAACAAATAATATATCAATAAAAATGGAGACTTTATGTATTATCGTGTCTGTTTTCCACGGCGATTTGTGTAGACACCATCAAGACAAACATAGAGCCTATTCGCAGAACCCTAAATCATTAACAGGATTCTGACTCCACATTATACTGATTCGTGTGAAAACTGTCTCAAACTGAGTTATGTGTGGTGATCCTTTGTTTTTTTTTCTTTTTGTCACGTCCTCATTTGAGATAGAGTAATGATATCCCCAACGCCTGTATGCAGGAATCACAGGGTTAGTCTCTGTAACACTCACTGCTACAGCATTTTCACACCACAAAGACCTCATCCCTTTGTCTGCTTTAACAAAGAGAAGCCAAAGCAGAAGACAGGCCATTATGGATAGCTTCCTCTTTCTCCGGCCACAGAGATAAATGACAGGGATAAGCATGCTCAGACACACACACACACACACACACACACACACACACACACACGCGTGCGCGCACACACACACACACACACTGACACACACACACACTTTCTAGCCTCTATTTTCTTTGTCTATACACTCAGGATAGCAGGCCCTGTTCTCCCATGAGTCATTTTGTTTCCATGTTCTCCTTTGCATACATCTGACAGTTGGTCAAACTAGTTTTTGCACTTCAAACAGCCAGACCACAACTGACGCTCTCATAATTACTTTGTGTGGTTTCCCTGTTGTCAGAATATGCTGTTCAATACCGTGTTTTCCAGC
Organism: Maylandia zebra; assembly: GCF_041146795.1. Lineage (NCBI taxonomy): Eukaryota > Metazoa > Chordata > Actinopteri > Cichliformes > Cichlidae > Maylandia > Maylandia zebra. The sequence goes on from NC_135167.1 coordinate 34,121,506, forward strand.
ATCCTTCACTTCTTATTAGCCCGGCACTGGCCTGATCTGGAGGGTTTTAGCGCAGAAGCTTAAAGACGTTTGGAACGCTCTTAACTGTGAACCTCGGGCCTTTGAAGCTTGTGACCTCTTCGTTCTGGGGTCACAAGCATTTTGCCCCGGTGCCACAACAACACTAGACACCTACCCCCAGCCCGACTTCCTCTGGGAGGCTCGGCTGCATTGTAAACCAGAAAATGCATTAAAGGCAACTACAGCCTGGTGGCAACCATACCCAGTAAATAAATATAGATAAACATACCTCTAAGATCACATGTTCAACTGTGACACTCGCAAATAAACTGTACAAAGCACACACAGAGACAGTAAGGTGCTGGTTCTCCTCCACCAGCCCCAAATTGCACTGTTAACCCTCCTTTTGTGAATTAAACTGGCTTTATCTTATACAAGAGAAAACCAGTCACCCTTCTTTATCCTGCAGCTCCACTAGTTTCTGTTTATTATGCTAATATATTTCATGAGCTGCTTCTTCAGCTCTCTTAATTAATCTCAAAGTAAAAGTGGTAAGCACATTTATCAGGCAAAGCTTCAGGGGCGAGGAGGTGTGGGCGGGAGGAGTGCAGTCACCTCATCTCCTCTTGAAAGCCCATCTGAATTTTTCTCTAATCTTTTGAACCGAAAAATTAGGCTGGAAACATTAAAGCACAAAATCAAATGGAAACAAAAGGGAAACCCCCTGACTTATCTTTTTTATTGCCTTTAAGTTTCTTCTCATTGCTGCACTCTAATCAAAACAACTTAGAAGAGGAAAAATAAGAGGTGAGAGGAGAGATGGAGTAAAGAGAGAAGGAGGAGGATGATAGGGAGGGGACAGATGAAAGGTGAGAAGGAGGACAGTTTGTTTTAAGGCCCACCTGAGGGCTGGAGCAGTTTAATGTGAAGGACAGTGTATTTGTGTGTGTGTGTGTGTGTGTGTACAGAGTAAAAGGTAGCAAGGGGGCGAAGGTCAAAAGTCTGGCAGACAGGAAATTAGCCACACCTGAGGATTTATGGACAAAGACTACTTGAAACCCTCAAAGCAACACAACACAACACATCCACTTAAGAGTGAAGAAATTAAAAAGGTTTAAAAGCTTTTGTTTTCTACACTTCACCGAAGCACAAATATAGACATTTTCTTGACAAAGGGATACTGTTGAGAAGACCAATGCCGCATCTTAAGCTATAGTATAGTCCCCTTTGTCACACACGATTTATCCCTTACTCTCATTACCACCTTCATCCATTCTGCAGTTCATCTTCATAACAAGCTCATTCCATCCCCCCAACCTATTTCTCTTTCTTTCCACCACCCCCATCACTATCTGGTAACATGGTTTCAGCTCAGCCTTCATTCATTTCCTTCTGTCAACTTGCCAGAAAACAAAAATCCTTCTACGGCTCGATGACAGGACAAAGACGGCAACGTCTCACCAAATTACTTGCACTGAAACGAGACGCTTCAGAAAGTCCCGCAGATATAAAAATATTCAAGCGATATTCTCATTTTACTACATGTTGTGGCCCACATATCCCAATAACACAGAAACTTGCGTTTAGGATGAGTTTACGTACATTAGCGGTGTGGTGTCCGTAAAGCTCGCTGCATTATGTCCTGTGTAGTTGAACGAGTATAATCAAATCCACCCGAAAATGTGCATCGCTCTGTGTGTTTTTATTTATCATTGATATGGGTAAAAGCAGACATTTTCTAGTGGATACTGTAACTGTGCATTTGCTTTTCAGTCGTTCACTGAAATGCATGTGAAGAAGCGGAAACTAGGCCACCTTAACAAATGTTTAATCAGAGACTGATTTTTATGTATCCTTCACGGTTCGAGTGAATTTTTCGACCTGCATGTGTAAAAACACCTTGTTTAGCCCATGGTCAAGAAGTTTCGCAATTTCATTCAGACGCACTGTTTTTGTGCCACACCTCAGGATGACCTCATTGAATATTTCCCTGTCCCAGAACAACACAATATCTCTACATGCCACCTTCACTTGCAGGATAATAAATTTACATTTTCTACAGTGACAGCAGGAAACAAGCAAAAAGCATTGCAACCAGAGACATGAGCCAAGTGACCGGCTAGTTATATTTATGTGTCTTTCATTCAGACAAACACATCAAGCTCAGTGCATTCGATAGTAGGTTTATAAAGGCCTCCTGAGAAATGGAGCCTATAGATTGGAAACTCAGTTGAACTGATCACTTAAAGATATTAAGCTGCAACACAGCTTAAGAGAAGTTTAAGAGAAGAAGCAGGTAAGATATTTCAGACCTACCTGTCAGCATCTCCCTGTCCCGATGACGCGTTTCGATGGAGCGTCTCTCGAACGGCAGCCATGCTGTCGGGAAGGCGGTTAAGGCGCCGAGTGTACAATCCCAAACCTCCATCAGTCATGTAGCTGCAAGAGACAACCAAAACGTATTAGAAATAAGTAACTCTGACATATATAATTACAGACCTCAAAGAGGATGATTTGAGGTTGCGCCACTTTGTTTGAGATAATGGGACGACTTAACAGACACTTGTCTTCTTGCTGGGGCTGCTTTTGTTATAAATGTCTTATTGAGCAGGAAGCCACATCCATGTAGTTCTCTGGCTGAGGTGAAGCTCTCATCAGTCAGGCTTAAATAGAGCAAAAACCTCCCACATCAACACTGGAGACAGCAAACTAACTAAGGACACATTTCTCTCATGTGGCTAGTGTTCAACAACAGTGGCCTTTAAAAGAAAAAACTGCTTAGAAGACAGTTTGCTCTCTATGTCTACAGGAAGCACATTGCAATTCATCACCAATACTGAGACCATCAGTGCACCAGACTGGAATATTATGATTGACTGAGTAACTAAGCATTAGAAGAAGCTAAAAATACTTGTACTGTATTTATATGTGCAGGCTAAGTAGGGCATTCACTTCATTTCGTAACGGAAAATTATATTTGAAAGGACTCAATTTATTGCTTGCTGGCCTCGGAGGCTCAGTGAGCAGCAGTTACAGCCTGTGGCTAACGCTGAGGCCATGAGCACTTACATAAACATTCCCATTCAAACTAAAACAACACTAACTAATTCCCCAAATATTTACCTGTGGAGGAGCTTCCTAATGGAACTAAATATTGACTCCTTTAACCCGGGTGTAATTTAATGAGATGTTTGCTGGTTTAACGTTGAAGTTTTGATGATTCTGTGTATGCAGTGATGTGAGTAGAGAAAGAAGCCTAGCAAAAGCGCGACCACTAAAACAGTTATGCGTTATCTCAATGTAGATCTCGGTGAGAGGAAACCCTGCACGCACAGACAAACGCGCATTTGTACCTAAATGTGTATACAGTATACACACAGTACAGTGTTTCGTACAGACAGAGCTTCTTTGTATGTGACTCAAATGGAATCAGCACGGAAGCAGATTCTGTGTGCTGTATCCCAGCAGCATGAAAATGTAACTGTGTCTAAGTAACCAACCTGAAAAGTATCAAATGTTATACTTTCTTAACCAGAAGAGAGAATTATACAAGCTTTTTTAAAAGTTGTCTGGTAGTAATGTATTATGAATTGCCAAGTGATAAAACTAAACTAAATATGCACTAATTCAATGTATTTAACACTCAAGGCACTTCATATTGTACATTAATACAGAGAAAACCAACAATCAGACGACACCGCCTACAAGCAAGAATTTGGTAACAGTGGAAAGGAAAAACCCCTTCTAACAGGAAGACACCTCTACAAGAACCAGACCCAGGGAAGGGCAGCCGGCAGTGGCGTAGCGGGGGGGTGGCTTACTGGGCTTAAGCCCGGGGTGTTTTTTCAGAAGCCCGGGGTCTTTTGTAGTGTAATTTTTTCATAGTTAGATGCCTGGCTGACAACTGTATAAAGCAAAAAACTACACACAATATTCGAAGCACATAGTGCACACTGTGGGAATTTACGACTGTGCGTAAATCCCCCCTAATATTGGTATGATCCGAGCTCAGGCACTAAGCGGGGCGGGGCAGCTGCTGCCTACGAGTGCGCTGTTGGAGAAACGGAGCTAGGCAGACAGAGGAGAACTGAAGTTTGACCAGGTACCAAAGCAAATCATTCGTACTGTACAAATAATGTAAATATGACGATGTATCACGAAAGATTGATATCAAACTGATCACTTGACCCATATTACGTTACTTGCTCTTCAAGTGAATCAAGAAATGGCGAAATGAAAAGCCGAACAACAACAATGCTGTTTCTTTAGAGAGTCTCAGCTTACATGTGTGTTTATGTCATATTTTCAGTTGTTACCCTCCACGGCTAAATAAATCGGTTTCAGTAATGCACTGATATACAAGAATGGACATAAGGAGCTTCTTTCAAAGAAAAAACTCAGGTAGTATTTTATATATTATGCTTTGTATGTTGTTCAGTATATTTCTATGCAAAACAAGAGGAACTTCAATACACAGCAGTATATTCACAGTTGAAACCAGATATTTACATACACTTTATGGAAAACACAAGAACATTTTTTTTACTGTATAACATCAATTTAGAGTAAACTTGTTTTGTTTTGGATAAATAAATATTGAAATATCTTTTGAATTAGTTAAATGTTAGAATAAAGAGAGACAGAGCTGTCTATTTTTTATCACTTTCATCAAATTTAGGAGTACATATACACTAAGTTTATTGTTAATTAATAAGAAACTCCAGACGATTCCATTCTGAGCTGAAGAAGCTTCTGATAGGTTAGTAGAGTCCATGTGAGTAAATTGGTGGCACACCTGTGGATGCATATAAGGCAAAACACGGAGCCTGTTTCTTTAAAAAGGGAAAATCCAGAGATGTCAACCAAAACACCAGAAAAAGAATCGTGGAGCTCCATAAGTGTGGCTCAATTTTGAATACAATTTGGTGCCATTTGCAATTAAGAAATACAGATAGTTTCTCTCTTTACTCTTAAAGTTAACAAATATGTTTTTTATATTTATCAATCTAAAAAAATAAACATTTAGTCTAATTTGATGTTACAATTAAAAAAGTGTTTGTGTTTTGATCTGAAGAGTGTGTAAATATCTGTATATTTGATGATTGTCAGCACAAAGAGGGAGAGAGAGGAGAATGAGGACAGGACAGAGATGGAACAAGAGCAGGTGAGACACACATGTTAGTCAAATGGTTGTTTACCAAAAGTATCACCGTATCATAGGTCCTCATGTATCTCGTACCTAGTGTTTCTTTTTAGGTTTGCTATTTTTCAAATTCTATATTTATTAAGTTATGCAGGCTTGTTTGCACAACAAGGCTAAATAATTATAGAAACTTTTCTCAATCTAAATAGTGGACTTTGGTAGAATTAAAAAAAACAAGTGTAGTGCAGGTCTATGATGATTTTTAGTTCTACTATCATCTAGTTCTGATTCTGGTTCTGTCTTGGTTAAATCCTAAGTAATCCTGATTTTGAACTGTTATAGTCCTGTTTTAATTCTGGATCAGTTCTGGGTCTGGTTGAATTGGGGTTTAGTCCTCGTGTGTTGATACAGCCCTGATTTTGTTCTGCCTTGCTGCTTAATTAAAAAACTAGTTTAAGGTGACCTGCATATGTGATATATATTTTTCCCTATATGAAGTCATTCTTTTTTGAACAAAACTCAAAACAGAGCCAATTAATCTTTCAGTCATTTCTAAACCCCCCCCCCCCTAAAAAAAATAAAAAAAATAAAATCCCACATGCATACCACCCTTTAGGGCTAAGCCCCGGGTGTTTCAAATGTCTGGCTCCGCCTCTGGCGGCCGGCATCTGCAGGCATTGGTTGGAAGGATTGCACTGATATGGACAATGTATCTTTATAGACCAAGTGTTTATCAGTTATTACTTTAATAGCATTTAGTATTTGTCTACAATTTGTTTTTGTACTGCAATGTCATATTATCTTAGTAATGAATCAAATCACACATATCATAAATGTTAAGGAAAACTGTTCATGCTCCATGTGTATAAAAGAAAAAAAAATATTGGCCTATATATCAGATTTTGTAACCATGAAACACTGGTATTGGTAAATCCCGTGCCTTTTGAGCTATAATGCAGTGATATGCAGCAGTAGCCTTCAGGTTTGAGAAATAAAGCTAACTCAGAAAGTCCAAAAACTGCATTTCCTTCAAGAGCCACTCTAAGCAGGCCACAAATGTCAATCAGTCCTCAAGGATGCCAAATGTCAACATGTCCAGCTAAACAGCATTAAAAGGCTGCCTGGTTAAAAAACAAAAACATACATAAAGTATTCACAGAGAACATACCGGTATTATATTATTGGATATAAACTGGATAGTAGATCAGTGCGTGAGCAGGCAACTACATGCTGCATACCTAGAACACAGCGGCCAAGGTTTGAATCCCACCTGTGGCCCTTTGCTGCATGTCTTCCTCTCTCTTTCACTCTGATTTTCAGTCCATCTGTACTTACTATCCAATCCACTACTTAGGCTTAAAGTTGGGTGTTCGACTGCTTTAACTGACAGGTGTGCCAAAAGGGAGCTGTTGGCTGCTAGGTCTAACCTCTTCTAATTTCTGTTGGTTTTTAATAACAGCTGACAAATAAAACGGTCTGTTGTGTGGAAAAGATTATCCAAGATGTAGAATTGTAGTATTTTCCTAGTCTTTAAATTAGTGTTAATTAGCAGTTTCACCCACACAAATCCTGCTGCTGCTTGGTAACAAGACTTGCTACCCATAATTCATAAATTAGCGCTTCATCCCTTTGTCCAGATGCACTAACCCTGGATAAAAACAACAACAACAACAACAACATGGTAATGGCCCATATGCTGATGCTACTGATTTAAAATCATCTGGTGCCTATCAACATTTTGAGCAATAAATAAATAAAACTGTCAACATTAAACCAAATGACCCATGGACTACTAAATATCAAACAAATTAATGGGATATGTTTAAGAATAAAAAAAAAAAATCATAGAGACAACATAGCCCAGATATGATTTGAGTGCAATTGATTTTTATAACAACAAAAGACACAGACACTGAAGGTACTGGGATTCTCTTTTGACAAAGGACCAACTTGGATGGGGGGATTTGCTGCCCTTTATGGGAAGCATCCGTCATCACAACACAAAGTCACCTTGACGGTGACACACACAACCACTCACATACATAAGCAAAGCTCCTGATTGACAAGTTACTCCTTGACACTAATAACTAACTGAGGGCCTCTCCTCTTGTTTCAGACGCCTGTTAACCTGTAACCCTCTGCAGCAGGAGAAACGTGTCCAAACAAGACACTTTATGGGCTGACACTGAACAGCCAGGTACAGTTTACACAGTCAAGCAACTAACAGAAAGAGAGAGTCGTGGGTAAATGACATTGCAGATATATTTGACTCACTAACAATGCATGCACTATGGTACAGACAGGAGTTAACTCCCATATTGTCACACTACGGAAAAAACAAACAAACAGGAGTTACAGCTCCTACTCCACTCAGACATACCTGTCTGCCTTGAACATGGTTAAACAGTTAGTCCGAAGAAAAATAAACAAGTCCAGGTGTGTGTTGATCTTTGCTGATGAAAATCTCCAAAGAAATGTCAACTGTCTTTTACTGTCTGGCTTCTTCTGTCTGCTGTTACTAAGTCTGGTCCTGCGCGTGTGTGAGATCTGCTGTGATATCACCAGGTGAAAACCTGTTTGGTGATATCAGAGATAAATGCAAAGCACCCAGCAACTCTCCATGTATATACTAAGGTGCAGCCCTGACTGTTTGGTAGTGTGTCCTGCTCTGTGAAAACTCAGTGTTGATATGCAGTCTCGCTCCCCTGCTCCACATGTTTTTCTCTCCTGAATGGAGGTTGGGTCTGTCTGTAAAGGTTGGAGGAGGGAGAGGAGGGAAGAATTGGAGTGGGGGGAGTGGTATATCAGCCACATAGCCCTGAGCCAAGGAGACAGATCCCCACATTTCCATGAGCAGAGATAGCGAAAGGGAAAAAAAGAGAAGGGGGTGGGGGTGATTGGTGACTGATAAAAACCCCCCACTGTAAATAGTAAAAGTGGTGCCGTCAGTCACACTGCCTGTCTACTAGGATTGAGTGTATGCTAAATAAATTACCTGTTATGTCTCAAGACGTTTCTAAGCAATCAAGAATGTAGATTCCTTAGACATTTCTAGAGCTGCAACTTGTTTTCATTGTTGACTTACCTCCCAACATTATCGCAATATTTTTTCCATAAAATGTAAAACAGCAAGAAAAAAAAATACCTGAGGCTTTGAAAACAGATAAAAAGACAAATACAGTTACTGGACCCCAGTAAATATAATGTGGAGGTTGATGTCTTTTAAATAATTATTTTTTATATTTGGCTATAAATTGTTTTACTGTTATGGCTATTTACCACTGATTGCTCTTGACCACCAAGAGAGCCTTTGGCAACAGTGGGAAGGAAGAACTCCCTTTTAACCGGCAGAGACTTCTAGCAGAATTAGGGGCTGACCCAAATATTTGTATGTTTGTGGGGACTTATTGATATAATAAATTCAAGGTGACTTTCACTGTGCTTACTTAGCAAATGTCCAGATTAGCATTAGCTCACCTGCTCTGGCTCACTTCATGTGTTTTGTGTTCATTAGCAGGGACACGTGTTCAGTGAAGGTATCCCTTTCAAAGCAGGAATGTTATTGGTGTCCCAAAAACTAACTGGCCTGCATGTGAGACGTGGACAGCTCTAAAGAGCAGCTGCAGAATATTATACTGGTTCATACTCCCCCAACACTACAAATGTTTTAATTAAAAGCGCAAGAGAAAATTAAAACATGTTATAAATTATTATATATTGCTATTTAACAGCTATTTTATGCTACTAAATATTGTTACAGGCGTTAAAGAATTAGTTCAAGTAATGTTTCTAACTGTTTTGGTTGCAGAAGTAGAAATTGTATCAGAGTTGTTCATAGCTATGAACATCTCACTTTATAGAATTAATTAGGGGCAACTTTACAGAGAGATCTTTGTGGATTGTTCACTCTTACAGGGACAAATAATATTTTCACCATGAAGGCCACAAATTAAATTCCATAAGCCTTAATGACATTGTGTTGGAAGCCAGGAGCTCAGAGAAATATCAACCCCAAGAGTCTGCGTGCCATACAGATAAGAGAGGGAAAAAAGCACCTTTTGTAATTCGTGTGATTTCAGATTTAATTAACATTTAAGAGGTAACAAAGACTTGAGGTGTGAGAGTTTACTGGTCTAATCCAAAAGCCAGCTCCTCCTCTCTGGGTAAACATACCACTTTTGTGCAGAAGAACCTGTTATTTTGTGGACGCTAACATGCTTGGAATGGAGCTAATCGTTAAATAAGCCTGATGATGTCGAGAATAATGGTTAACCCAGAGGAAGACTGCCCACACACCCACATGGCTGTACCTACACAGTTCCTTTCTTACACACACACACACACACACACACACACACACACACACACACACACACACAGCAATCCCCCCCACCCCCTTCGCCCCAACACAAAGAATATAATCTAGTCAGCATGTTCCCATTTGAATAAAAGCTCATTTTGCCAGCCATCCGTCACATCATCCATAGAGATCAGACAGCTGAGACCAAATACACACCACAAGCATGTTTTTCACACAGACAAAAAGGCACCATTTAAACATCAAATCCAGCTCAATTTACTCTCTACATAATCTGTTTGATCCAATCTAGCTTGCAAATGACAAAAAGGTTTTTGAAATGATGGATATATGATCATTTACCAGTCTAAATAAAAAAGCACCAGCTTCTAAAACGTGAGGATGATGTTGATTTCCTTTGTTTAAAGACTAAACTGATGAATCAGTTTGTCCAAAAAAAGTATAATTTATTAATTATAAATATAAACGTGGCATATGATTTTTGTCTTATTCATAGTTCTTACCGATATAAAGTGTTTTGAATAAGATAATGTCTCGGCTCACATGTACACGTCACTCGTCTGTCCAGGTGTGGCTGTGGCCTGGCTTGGTTTGCTTAGTCACAGATTCAGATATATCAAGTAGTTCAACAGTACTTTGCTCTCTGGCTTTCTAAAGGTGCCTCGGGGCTGGTGACTATGGTGATCCAGATCTATGCAGGCTAGATGAAGTAATTTCCACACAGCTTTTAAGAGGCATGTTTTTTTTTGTTTTGTTTTGTTTTTTAAATCACCTTCACTGCTTTTATGAAATCTCATTCATATTAACATTACACAGAATTTGAACAAATACCCTGATCTCTTGTTTTCCAACTTTCTATTCCATCTGAAGATGATTTGGTGCCTTTTATGGCTTCATCTGATAATAATGATGACAACAGTACTTTAAATTGTGTGCCAGCCAAGGTATGCAAGGGGCCTGCTACAACATGGTCACTGGCTTTCAAAGAGAAAAATAACCAGGTTATCAGGACAACAGCATCGAAACACTGAAAGACTGCAAACTTGTGGGATTTTCACTGTACAGAATAAATGATACTTGTGCTATAGAGACCCATCTGTCAGCTGGGTTGCACATATACAGTCAAGAAACACTACTGCCCTCCTGTGGTAAGCCTACATTAAAGACAAGTTTCTCATTGTTGAGAGACCAAACTGTCACATCTCAGCCATAAAAGTCATATTATATAAGCATGGCATCCATTTTCATATGTTTTTTTATGTTTGAGCACATCAGAGTTATTAGAATATTTACCAGTAATCTTTTGGGGTTGGGAAATATTGCAAATATGTTTTTGTCACATAAATACTGCGCTTACCCAGATTCACTGTAACTCAACTTTTTGTGAACTGTAATGCAGTATTAGTAAATGCTGCAAAATCTCTCCAACAGGTTTTCACGTTTTTCCTGTTTAATCCAACAACAATACAGAAACAAAAGATGATGCATGGACAATGACAGAACAGAGAAATGCTGAAAATCCTCCCGGTGAAGATGTTAGAACCAGTGAAAGTTCCCTAGATACTCTTGTTAACCAAGAGTATCTATACTATGCTACTTTTTGCCAGTAATGGATTTATTGGCAAAAAGTTTCTGTATTGATAACACATGTGTCTGATTAAAAAAGACTCACTTACCCACTGGTCACATCATCAGTGCGCACAGCATTCTTGCTCAGCACATCTCCATCGCTCATGTATCCCGTGACTTCCATTGGGATTCCATCAAGGTCGACGTCTTCCCCGGCTCTGTCTCCCAGGTCCACGCTGCACAGGGCTCCTCCCCTGCCAGCCAGCTGTCGCCGCAGGTTCCCGGGGTAAAGGTAGCGTCCTCCCTGGCCACCAACCACACGGCCACCGTAACCATTCCCCATAGAGGGGGCATCACCCGCCTGAAGACGAGGGCTAGACTGGCCCAGTCGCCACGAGGATAGTGAGGGGCGGGAAGATGTAAGGCTGAGGATGCTTCGACTGCCTCCGCTATTGCTGCTGCCACTGCCTGTGCCGCCACCGCCGCTGATATCTGTGGTAATGCTGCTGTCAAAGGTGGTTTCCAAGGTGCTGAGCGGAATACAATGAAGGCAAGACAAGTTGAGAGCACACATTAATGTTTTCTGATAACATTTCATTCAAAAATGTGCCTTTTGAAGCAGTAAGCAAGTGGCCAATCACTACACCAAATGTCAAGAATTCTTTTCCTAGGATCTGGAAATATGGAACAGAGAGAAGCACTGGAGAAAAAAAAAAGCATCAAATTGCACAATTTCATTTATGAACAACAGATTTATTGACCTTAGAGCAGAGTATAAACTATGTAGACAGTTGGGTCAGCACTGACACATAACACCAGAGCACAGGTCACAACTCTGTAGGAGGGAACGTGATTAGAGCTAAGCCAGAAGCATCAAAGACATGCCCAACGATCAAAGTAAAAGATCCCTAAAAAGAAGGATAAGACTGCTATAAGAAAAAAAGGAGGTAATACCTGTTAAACACAGACAGACACAGTCTACTGACCACAAGACTGATTCAAATCCACCAAAAAAATGAGTGTGATTTAGATGATTTACCACTCAACCATAACAGCATTGTTTCAGTTGCTGTTCAGATAGTAAGTGTTTGTTCACATATAAACTTCCCTCCAAGCACTGTTTTCCTAACAAGCTCAGTGAAAAATGAATTGCTCAATATCAAGAAAAACACTATGTGGGATGAGCCAGAGCGCAGTGCCAATCACTGTACCTGTGTGAGACCTGAGTTCCTCGGAGGCTTGACATGGTCTCCTCTAAGTTTTGCCGCAGGTCAGCTATGTTTTTGACAGTACGCAACCGCCTGGTCTCTGGGTCTTCACCTGACCAGCACAATAAAAAAAAACAAAAAAAATTTTAAGAACATATTTTCTCTATGCTGAACCAGAAAGATTACATATTTCCATTGATCGCCGACCTGAAAGGTCCTCGATGGATGTCTGGCTGGTCTTGGTGAAGGAAATGTCTCCACCTCTGCCTCCTGAATCGGTCTCAGTAGTCACTGTTCCCTCGCTGTCTGTTTGGGATCTGGAAAATTAATTGTGCAACAGATCAAATCGATTCTGAATTATTGTGCACTTAGTGGGAACCTAATATTGAGCAAATTGTCACGAAAGAGGGATAAACCCGATTAAGATTTAAATCTGCTGTGTTTCAAGTCTTGTGACTGTAGTCCAAAATGAATGCCTGCTAATCCCCACACACCAGAAAAGTTTGCCTTTGAAGGATAAATCGATACAGCTGAACCACTGGTAGTGTTTTGAAATGATGACATTCGAAAGCTTCGCTCATATTCAGCCTGCGGTCTTTGCCCGATTCCAGACTTTGTCCTTGTTGACTACTCGCTCTGTGTACCAGACAATGAAAACCACTGACTGCTTCAGACTCACACTGTTGTACAGAGAATGGCAGCATGGAAACTCGACCTTCTGACTAACCAACCTAATACAGGGTTAAACTTTAGCTTATTTCCATATCTTTTCCTTGAACTAATTTCTACCAGTGTGCTTTGTTTTAAGTTAATGGTCATCAGCATTGATCGTATGTTTTTAATCCTTCTAATTTACTTTCAAACATAATCTTTCTGACAGGTGGAGGCGGTATAATCCTGCTTGTAATGGTACCTGACAGCAAAAGAGGAAGTTTCAAAGTGCTGATAATGGAGGCATTTTTTTGGCGGTGGGGTTGTTAACTATGGGTCAGAATGTACACAGGGAGAAAGGGCAGCAGCACAGGAAACATCAGGAAGTTAATGAGTGGTTGTTAGAAAAGACTTATTGAGCGCATGAGGGACCTCCTTCCTTATCACACTGCGACCAGGACAGAGGTCAGGGGCGCACAACATCTACACATATTTGCCCAGATGCACGTGTACAAACAGGCAGGCAAAATATGAGAACCTGAACATATTAAAGATTACTGTTTAACAATTTAGAGATGGACAAATATTCAAAGAAAACTTTGAAAAACTTTGTATTTGGTGAAAGAAAAAAAACAACAATCCAATTTTATTTATATAGCACCAAATCACAACGAGAATTGCCTGAATAAAGTAAGGGCCCTACGATAATACAAAAAACCCCCCCAACAATCAGATGACCGCCTGTGAACTAGCATTTGTTAACAGTGAGAAGGACATCTCCCTTTTAACAGAAAGAAACCTCCAGGAGAACCAGGCTCCGGGAGGGGTTTCCATCTGCCACGACCAATTGGGGTGAAGGGATGGCAGGCAGGACATAGTACACACACGCTGTCCAGTTAAGAGTTTGGTTTCAAGCCCCCCTGCAAATATGTTACACATAAAACTGAGCAGGGCTAAGTAAACATCACTCTGAGAACCTACATGTGGATGCTAGAGTGGTGGAGAGGTTCAAACAGCATGTGTAATACAGGACAGCACTTTCTGTCGGGGGGGAAGATTGGAAAGTTTGCAGCTTAAATGGATCGCCAAATTGTGAAGGCGTATCTGGTACACGATGTAATCAAAGTGAGGCATGTTAGAGTGTATGACGCAATGCAACTCAAGCTGCCTGTCTGAACTAGCTTGCAGGCTACACTCCATTTTTTTATAATCTTACACAGCCCTGGAAACATAGAGCCAGGTTATACACCGATTCATATTCATTCAAACATGTGGAATAAGTTCACATATATGATCACATATACAACAGAATGAATATGCAACATACTGTATGAGCAGTGTTTTAATACTATTGTTTTATAAGGCCTAACTTCATTTTGTTTCTTTTTACTTTTCTAACAGTGTAACATATATATACACACACACTTATTTATTTTAATATATATATATATATATATATATATATATGAGAGAGAGAGAGAGAGAGAGAGAGAGAGAGAGAGAGAGAGATATTTTTTTATATATAGTGTTTGACTATAAATTATCATTACTTGCTTTCATTATTGCATGTAGGTGATATAGGCAGGTGAAACTGAGATTCACTACCACATACTTTAGACAAGATACTCCAAGAAAGTGCAATCTTACCTGTACATGAAAGGTGCAACAGTGGCTGTGTTGGGGTGGCTATGGTGCTGTTGCGTCTGAGGTAGCTGCACGCTGACCGTGTTGCTGGCTGTGCTCTGGGTAGTGCCACCACCTGCCACAGGGGCGGTGCTGGTCTTTCCTTCTGTGGAGGCCAGGCTGGAGGTAGAGCTGGAGTGCCTGCTGTCCCTGTCTCTGTCCAGGGGGCCACGGTGCATGGCGAGACCCCCTCCTAACCGCATGCTCCGAGGCCTCTCCCCTGCTTCCTTCACTGAAGAAGCTTTACCACCAGCTCCTGTGGGTTTGCCTCCTGGCTTTGGTATTCCGCTTTGTGCAGGGGTGGAACTCTCTTTTTTGGCCAATTTACCTCCCTTGGGAATGAAACTGGCAATTTTAGAGGTTCTTTTATTTGTGTCAGCATCCAGAGCAACAGGTACTACTTCTTCCTTGTGCTCATCTCCCCTCAGCTCTGTTTTATCAGGGACGGAGGTGCGCTTCGCTACCTCCTTCCCTTTCTCCTTCCCCTTTTCCTTATCTTTTTCAGGTCCTTTGACTGAGCCTTTCTTGGTAGTCAAAGCTCTGCTGAAAGTTCGCTGGGCAATGCCCCTCAGAGCTATTTTGGGGCTGCTTGCGGTGGTAGAAACCGTAGTTCCCGAAGAGGGAGCCGCTCCACAAGAATTCCCATTGCTGGTTCCGTTGAGTCCCGGCCGAACATTGCCATCATTCTCCTCTAAGGGGTCGGTGTTGGAGCCTGTCTCAGCTCTCTCCACCTGCCCCGCTCCAAGCTGCCTGGTTGGTGCAGCATTATCAGTCTGGGGCCCTACCCCATTGGAGGAAGAGATGGAGGACGACTTGGAGCCTCCTTTACTGTTGAAGAGTTTAAGCTTCTCCAGCATTGACTTTTGAGTTACTACCTTAGGAGGAGCTTCATTTGTCAGAGCAGTCTTACAGGAAGTGTCCTTCTCCTGCTTGACAGACTGCATGGCAGATGAGGGGGGGCTCGTCGAGGCGGAGGAATTAGAAGAGGTGTGCTTGGAGCTTGCTGACTTGCCCCTCCAGGGCTTGCTGTTGGGCTGGGGAATAGCTGTGGAAGAGGAGGATGAGGACAAGGGAGGAATCAGGGTAGAGGTAGTGGCAGGGATGCTGGTGGAGGAGCTGACAGACACTGCAGATGATGGAGCAAGCTCAGTCATCACCAAAGGTTGTGAGGTCAGGCCCTCTGAGGAATCTGTACCAGAAAAGAGACAATTTATTAAACAATAAAGAAGGGAGTTAAAGCTTAGATACTAAATTCAGGCAGACGAAGAATCTGAAGGACACAAGGAAAAACAGAAGCTTCTTTGACCCCACACAGAGTTACCTTATAAGCCCTGAAGGTGGCCTGTGTTGATATAACCAAACATGCCATTACTTTTCTCTGGACTAACCACCAAAACTGTTAAAAACCCCTTAGCACTAACAACGAGAGGAGCCCATCACAAACTGTTTATAAAAACAATGAGGGCCATACTCAAGTGCTTTTAAGTCTCGCCAAGAAGGCCTAGTCAAGAAGCAGTGCTGCTGCACTTATAAGGCATGGACTTATATGGACTTATTTTGGTCACGGTCCCTCTGCTTAACAAAGAAAACACTGTCTAGTTACACCACTCCCCTGTATATTAAACTGAGAAACAAGACGAAAAAATATGGTTTGAATTAGAAATGAACAGAACAGAAAGTACTTTTTTTACAAACATGTTCCTGCTACAGATTCATCATTCATTAAGGAGTTGTCTGAGAAAATCTGCAGCACGTGACTCTCAACAAGCAAACTTACCAAGAGCTGGAGAAGCAACGCAAGAGCTGAAAAGGTAGTCACTGCCCATATAAAAATAAACAAAAAAAACCCCCAAGTATTCTGAGTGCTGCTCAAGATCTCAGTGTGTACGCACAGCAGGGCTACTAACAGCATGGAGCTCAGACCAGCAACATTTGAATATTCAAACACCAACGGCCAGCGAGAGAGGGAGAGAGAGGGCCAGTGCAGGGAGCACTGGGTGCAATGAATCATCGCACTTTAGCTGTAACACACTCCGCTTACTTCTTAGACACAAACACAAAAAGTGACACATTAATTCAAAGATAGTGCAGCTGCTCTGTTGTCCTTCTTCATCTACAAACCCCTAAAACCTCCTGAGTTTACTTTTTATTACAAGTGTTTTTCATTAGACGAGACAAGAGAAAACACATTTCAAACTCCAAATGCATGCCAGTACATTTTTTTTCTATTCAGAGGAAGAATTACACATGAAAATCAATACAGATAACTTGGTATTCTGATCAATTCACACAGGTATGTTAACTCACTTACTACATAAGTTATTCTTATGGTCTCATTATGTCAGAATTTATTAAACACTAGTCCTGTGTGATGATTTCATTTTATAGCACCTTTCATGCCCTAAATGCAAATAGGCGGCCACTCACTGCTTCTTCTTTCTACCCCTATTTAGCATTTAGTGAGAGCAGCCTGAAACAATGCAGCTATTAGGAAGTGATTAGGGCCCAATTAGATGTGCTAGTAGTTAGCAATCAGCAAAGTGGGTCAGGTTGCTAATAGCTGGCTTCCAATTGGTAGCGGCTGAATGAGAGGGGGACCTGCTATGATTACAGGGACTGCAAAGAGAATGAAGGGGATTGACACTGCAGGTTTGAGATGAGTGGGGCTTTGATATCGGCCAGCAGGAGGGTCGGTACTGTCCAAGAATGGGGTCAGCTCGGATTTTTGTTGGGAAAAAAAAAAAAAGAAAAAAAAAGAAAGGAAAGGCTCTGGACAACGGGTCAGCTGATCACTGACAAGATTGGACCCAGTGACCGGGGCTTACACGCTCCAGTTAGGTTGTCAAGGGTGAATCTTCAACGGGTTGGGTCAGACGTGACACTAGCGTGATGAACTTAGACACTGTTGCAACACAATCTCAACTTAAAAGAAGCTTGGGACCCAATTCCTGGAAAGGCTGTTGAAATTAAAAACCTAAATCAGTCACACGCAAAATAAATACTAGTGAAAGAATAAAGAGTATGAATAAAAATCAAAACTGCCACTTGTATACTTAATGAAGTGACCACAAGAGGGTGTAAAGACCTCATCCTCTGTCACACCTACACAGCTTTCCATTAATCTAGAAATGTCTGCAAATGTCAGCTTCATGTGTAAGCGAACGCTGATGACTTTTGTGTTCTGTATGCATCACTTTCAATTGGTCCAAATCTGAACCAATCATGATAAATTAACAGGCATACGTGCAAATTATGTTGTTCTCATGTAGCAGTGGAGTTTTTGCACTTGAGGAAGCAGTTTCACCTCAAAAATAATCACATAATTGTTTTAACGTGGGCCACTGACCCTATGACCCCTGTGTAGCCTCCGGCCAAGTCCAGGAATTAAATCTTCTCATTGCCGTTCCTTTACTGTTCTGGCTGAGCTGACTACTTGAGGAAACATGTTGAAAGAATTTGAGTACTCATGGCTTAACTGCTTAATTACTGCAAGCATTGGTGGTTAAAATAAAAAGCAGAAAATGACAGAAGAGCACAGCCCAAAGGGACAAGGATCACAGACCACCCTCCTACTTCCTGTCTGCCAAAAAAATCTGCCTCGGTCTCTACAAGTCTGTTTCTGTGTCAGCATCTTGATTACATCAAATAATTTCGGGAATGAGCTGAAATGGTAATTTTCAAATTCAGTTTTTATTTCATGGAGTGCCACACTCATGTCTGTGTGTGTATATATTAGAATTCAATTTACCTGCCTCAAGGTGCGTTATATTGTAAGGCAAGGCAAGTTTATTTATATAGCAAAATTCCACAGCAAGGTGATTCAAAGTGCTTTACAGAGACATTAAAAAACAAAAACAAATAAAAAGCATGATTTAAAATGCATGCGCAGTACCTTTGTTTTCATACACACTTGGCGGAAAAAGCATGGCGGCGACGGAGAATGAGAAGGGCGAAAGCGGATCGTTGTATGAAACAGATTAACTAGAATTGGTTTGTCAAAATGGTGCAACTTCAGTGGTGTGGAACTGGTTTGGCTTTCGTCCATCAGATACACACCAAAGCACATTTTTTGGTAGAGCAAGCAAGCAGGCCGTTTTTATTACCATTATTACCGAACTGATTTTATGTGGTACACGGCACTCAAAAATCTGTCAAAAAATCTTTTAGTACGACTTTGCTAAAGTACGAAAGCCACACCGCTTGATGGATTGTCGGAGCATTACGGCTACCGTAGTCAGGAGTCTCACGGCGTGATACGTACTGTGCTACATTGTGTATGTATAATTTGCATTTGCACTGTAAAAATTTTATATAACTTTAATGCACATAAAAAACAGCTGCTTGTTTAAGTGAAAATACATTGATGGGGTTTTTTGCACTATTAAAGTTGTGGAGTTGTAAAGTGTTTTGTCTCGCGTCAATTATATTGTCAGTTACATTGTTATCGGAAATTTTCAAATATATATCGTGATAAATATTTTTGGCCATATTGCCCTGACCTAGTAAAGACCCTACAATAATCCAGAGAAGCCCCAACAATCAGATGAGCCCCAGGCAGGCCCCTAGGAGCAAGCACTTGAGCCACCTGATCTAGCTGTGTTCTGCTAAGCATCTATAAACAGTGAAATCACTGAGCCTATGACAATGCACAGTCTGCATGGATGTAAGATAGATTTCATGCACAAAATTTATAAAAGTGTACATCAGCTAACAATGTTTAGACATCACAAACCCTCCTTGCTCCTTGCGGTTGCCCTGATAACAAGACATTAAGCTCTCAATCGGTCAACAACCATATTGCTGACCTGAAAATGTCACACTTATGCACAAGTTACCCTCACATGTAGCCAGAGTAAAACCATCTTTGTGCTGAACCAAACCTGCGGTGTCAGTTCTCCCTGACTGGTTAGATTTATTCAATGCACTGACACCTTCAGAGACATTTAATATGTAAAAATCTGGCACAGTTTGAGGCTGAAGGTGTTTGGCTGCTCATCGTGTTCACATTTGAGAAGCCTGCTCTCTCTTGCTCCTCAGTCATTGTGCTCAAAAAAGTGAGAGCGACAGCTGGCTTTTGTGTGGTGACTGAAACTTTTTAAAGTTTCTCCACATGAATACACTCAAACAGTGATGCTACAGCTCATCAGCAGGCTATTCATTCAGCAGAGGCACCAGCCACATATACAACACACAATCCAAGAGACACATGGGCAACAGAAACACACACATACAGAAACACACAACCATAGGTGTCCCACACTCTTTCTGTCTCTCTGCTATGTGTCACTCGGCGAACACCCAGACACTGTCACCTTATATTAAGGCACTTGTGTTTACTTATTGTACAGCCATCCAGTAACATTATTCTATTTTGGCATCAGAGCCTTTGACACAGACCAGATCTGGCCTCTGAAAAGAAGCTGCAGGTGTTTCTGTAACTATCTGAACCTCGAGGAGCAACGTCTTACAATAAGCACAAATAACTTCATGTGTAGTATACTTACTAGCAGCGTTTAGTTCAATGACCAATTGGTAAGAAGAAGAAGGGTAATCTACATCAATTTCACATTAAAGGAGCAAGAAATTGGCTTATTAAACAGTAGGAAAACCCTTTGCTTTCTGCGCTATTGAAAAGAAATACATTTTAGGCAGCAACAATCAAAGATTCAATGCAAAACTCAAATTCTTCCTCTGTAACTCTAGCCTATTAGATGTAATCGACAAGTGAAAGATGACAAACCTCACTGGTGCTGCAGACATCCAGGACATCAGAGAAAGAAGTAGAGGAGAGGAAGAGATGGATGAGAGATCAGGGAAGAGTTCTAAACCATGGCCACAGATCTAGAGTGGGTAGGAGGGGAGGAGGAGTGTGGTGGGTCCTCCAGCAGGAGGAGGGGCTTAGCAACAACAGGCCAAGAGGAACCTGGAAGGGGGTTGACCAGTATTTCTCATGCTACCTGCTGACAATCATATGGCCTGCTGCCCCAAACACACAAACCTAGAAAGGCATGCAAGCTCGTGCTTTTTCTGGTTTCAGTGCACATTTATTTCACCCAGAGTATGCTGCAAATAGCTTATATCTGGCATCAGCCGACGCATCTATGCTTCAGACTCAGAGCTTCATATATCAGCTGTCAGGATACCAGCTGAGCATTAAGAGCCAATTGTTTTCATGCAAATTATCACAGCTACTTCACACATCTTGCAGTTACTTTCAAGTCAATGCTGTGTGCTAACGTAGCTCCCCCCGATCATCCTGACCTCCCTGTATCTGATGATTTTTATAAAATCTAATCTTCACGTGCTTTTTCATTAGCTGGATTGTGCCTTCTAGCAGAATTGCAGTTGGTGCTCAAGTCCCTTTGAAGATGCCTAAAAAAATGACACTCTTTCCACCAAATCCAACTATTTGGAAATACTTCCAATAAAGTCATTGACAAATGTGTCTACTGGAAATCTCACTCTGAGCACTAATAGGATTTCATGTTATGAAGTGTATTTAATCAACAAATTTAAGGAAATTTCCCCAAAATTCTGTTGGGGTTTTTTTTCCAAATCATGGTGATTTTACACTCACACAAACCGACAAATCTCCCTGCAGTCTACACTAATAAACTCACTCATCTCGAATGGAGCCGAGCATCAGAATAAATGCCCCACAGTGCTTCTCACAGCGTTGGTCCCAGTTAATTTGTGACTGTTTAAACAGACAACAGTCCCTCTCCAGCTCCCTCTCTCTCTCTCACACACACACTTTTTTTTCTCCCCTTACTCTTCTGCCCTGTCTTTCTCTGGGCAGTCAGAATTCTCTGTCTAATGCAGGGTAATGAGTTTAGACTGTGAACACTAACAAAGTCTATATAAAGCTCTGGCCCATTGAGTGGTGACAGAAACTATTTCCACACTGGTCTAACCAAACGTACTGCCAAACACCCAGAGTTTGTAAGCTTCAGAACAGTGTAGAGCGGTTAAACTGGGTCAGAGCACCGTGGAAGAATATGGTGTGAATACAGTTCTGACTCCAAAGGAAAATTATCACAGTGAACAGCTTTGTTCTTGGATCTACTAAACTCCCACACTGCTTGTACTTTCCCACCTTGTTTGAATTACAGTGTTCAACATAACCGCTTAATCTTAAAGGAATCAGGTGGGAGGAGGTATTCCAGGTGTCCAGAGATCTTCATGTCCATCCATATTCTTCACAGTAGCACTCCATGCAAACTGTTTCTCTTTCTCACATAAAGCAGACAAAAGAAGATAGTCCCCATCAAATGGCGTCCCACTAGTGGAAACACTCCATCTGGATTAGGCAAGAGCGTAGGCCTCATGAGTGGAGGACACATGACACTGTTTTGCCTAGAATACCTGCACTGTTCTTCAGACCTTCATACATTAAATGTGTCCCGAAAAACACATTTTTGGATGTTATCGTGTAGCAAACATACACCTCACATGTGTTATGATTTTGTAAAAAAAAAAAAAAAAAAGTTAAAAAAAAAAGTTAAAAAAAACCCAAACAAACAAAAACCAAAAACACACTGAAAAAATTGAAGTTGACATAAAGTGATGATGAGCTGGTCCTGATGTTCCTAAATAAGAAAAGGCACAATGATTTACGAAGAGCAACTGAACTTTGTTTGCCAACGTTCTCATTCAGAACTTTATTTCTCTAAAATAATACTTGGATCCATCCATTCAGGCAACTCTTTTTAGCTCAGTGCTGCAGCTGTTTGAGGGGGGGGGTTAGGTGCCGGAGCCCAACTGTGATAGGACAAAAGCCGAGGCACACCCTGACTGGGTCGCCAGTCTATCGCAGGGCCATCACAAAGAGACAGACAACTATTCACACTGTTACATTCACAGCGTCTGCGACTGTGGGAGGAATCCAGAGAACCCACACAGAACCCACACAGTCACAGGGAACATGTAACCTCCACACCACCCAGCTGACTGGTCCATTCAAAGCCAGGACCTTCTTGTGCTGAGGCGAACACCTCTCGCAAGTCCTAAAGGGTTCAATGTGCTGTTGCACTTGAGTTGTGCAGGTTGGAAAAAGGTAGAGAGCAGTGCTCTAAATGGTCCACACTTTGAGTGACCTTTCCATTTGTGAGGATGAATACAGTCTGTGCAAATGGAGGTCACAATGACATTTAACTCATATTACATGAAACCACACATTAAGAGTAATGGGACAGAGTTTCAAAGACACGTTTCCTTAAAGACACTGCACAGGTCAGCCTGAGATTCAAGCAAACTGAGAACAACCTCCACCTCCTTTAAAAATGCAACATTAATGTTCAGAATGATTCCAAAGGTGGTGAGCATGTAGTCATTATGTGATTCTGGATTTTATGCTCATCAGTTCTTTGTTGCTCTTCTCTTTAAAAGACACAGTTGTTTCTGTGCTGCACTGCGTGCTGAGGGCCAAGCATTACTGGCATGGTTTTTAATCCTCTATTAGCCTCAAAGCAGCACAGCTAACTTGCATTTTCCCCACAAAAACAAAAAAGCACCCAAAGGATTCACCATAAAATCATCCTAAACACAGCATTAAGACTTTTTACAGCTGCAAGGCTACTGCCTGTCCTCTAATTTTACTTTCTCTTCCTCTAAACTTGCACACATGTCATGATGACATGCTAACGGGATTTGCCAACATCCAAGATTCAACCTGAAGATGTCAGTGTGCACCCATTTGTATCTGTATCTCTGGCTTACCTTTGTTCAGGTGTGAGTTGGCTTTGGTTTTGTCACTGAAGCCCTGGCTCCGTCTGTTCCCAGCAGCACTGACCGACCCTCTCGGTGGGATGTCACTGCCAGCAGTGGACACCCTTGTTGTGGGGCCAGGAAGTCTGATGAATAGATAGAAGAAAAAAGGAAGAAAGCAAGGGAGAAAAAAGAGGGAATAAACAGGCCAAAAAAGTTAGCTGCTTTATGACAAACACGAGTTTATGAATCTAAAGCAGTTTTATTTTCCCCCACACATTACAGAGACACATTAGGTCACTGCAAGCCTATAACACAAGCACAACAGACTGTAAACTAAGATGGGAGGGTATAACATAATTAGATTTATTAGACCAAGCATTTTATGTGATTTAACCAAACACATTAGAAGGGTAAGTGGCAGTTGTAGAACAAATCACATTTCTGAAAGAGAAAACCACATTCTGCAAATACCAAAATATCCTAGTAGCATACATCTTCTGTTTGTTTTGAAACTAGTGATAAAATTAATATAGTTTCAAAACTAAATTAAATATAGTTAATAGTTTAAAAAAGGAAAGTGCTACACAAACATGCTTCACTGTTTAGGGGAGTGCAATTTGCCACAAAGGATGAGCTTTAAAAAGAAATCTGCACTAGCGTGCTTTGTTTTCTATACCGTGCCTCTGTGATGATGTGCACTGAAGCTGATGTACCACCCTCAATAGGCTGTAGAGGACCTCAACATCCACAGTTAATTTGTAATATGAACTTGTTGACCTACTGTATTGATTTCCTGGGGGAAGTGGTCTCTGTTTGCTTTCCAGAAGGTCAAATATACCTCAACCTCATTGCTACACTAACCACAATAGGACTGCCCTCCTCTTCATGTCTTTCTAAATGCTTCACACTATTTTAGGCTCCTTTCTAACAAGGCATTTTTCCAAACTTGTTCAAGGTTCAAGGTTCACTTGTTCCTGACATGTGTAGTTTTCTATTTAAAATTGCAGCTTTAGTTTTAAACTTAGCTTTTGTTTGCTTTTCTTGCAGCGTTGCGGCGACCCACCCCCAGGGTACACCTACACCAGGCTAATGGAGACAGATAAGCTTGCAGCAGAGTGGACAGTCAGACTGAGAGCAGGTCCTGGGAGAACTATGAGCTCAGATTACACGTGCTCCTCCTTATTTTCCCCACATGGATTAGACTGTAGACAAGCTTTGGTGGAAGTTATGACACCTTGATTTCATTTTGCAAGCCAATCTATAAGGCGAGTTGGAATCTAACAGGCTGTGGCACACAGCTGCTAATGAAATGCTAATTGACCATTGGCGACATCATCACCATCTTGGGACTGAGGCGGATACTTGATAAGCAGATTACAGCAGTCTCACTCAGCTCTCGTGTGCATTATAGAAACTCTCATTTCCGTCTTGCCATTCACTTTGAGTGACCACTATTTATCCAGCTGTTGCAAGGTAATAGCTTTAACCACATTATTTAGGCTAGAGTAGTCTAAAATCATTTCAATTATAGCAGGGCCAGCAAGTCTACTACCTTCCCCCACTGGACTGAGTCTGTCAGGAAGTAATTCAATCTAGTGGTTACATTAAAAAAAACAAAAAACGAGCAACACTTTTTTCTTAAATTTTAATTTTAATATGGGCTATAGTGTGAAAAGAAATTCCAGAATAAATCTACTCCGCAAATCTTTCTCTTTCTACACTCTTAAAAGTGCAATGCAGACAAAGAAAAGTACTTAAATATTTCTCAAAATGAAGTACTAGTGCTAACAGCACATCATTACTTGGATACAACCAACTTACCAAAAGAAAACCCTTAAAAAAACAGTCTGCTTACACTAAATTGTACAGCAATTCTTCTCTTCACTTAGATTCTTTCACACTCATTATGTTCAAAAGCACCATGTTTTGCTGTTAACTCAGTATCTTAACACTGAGTTAACAATAATTTTTATTCCAAAACAAAGAAAAATAGACCTTTCACCGCAATATTAGCAGCTAGCATTAATATAAACAATTCACATCGTTAAAATCTTTTAAAATTCGCTATCAGATGCTGCCAGAGAGTCATTTAAATCTTAATTAAGATCAATCAATTTAAAAAAAAAAAAAGTTTAAAAAGTGTTTTGATAAATGATGTAGTTGCACATGCTGACCAGAAGAGGGGGGCATTTCTTTAGTTTGGTCAGGTGCTGTATCCGGGCAGGTGCAATGTAAACATATTCTGGGATGGGGCAGCATGCAAAACTAAATGGTACATTAAATTTCAAGGTGCGTTATCACATCATATGATGCTGCATGCTATAAGGAGGCTAATGTAACTGAAAAAGAAAAAAAAAGTAAGACCAAAGATAAATATAACATGTCTCATTACAGACCTGCCACAGATTCCTCTGTGTTAATTATTAATGTCATATTATATGGGGGATTGCAGGAGCACACACACAAGCACGCACACATTTACTTAAGGGTTATCTAAAGGTCTTCTACAGCCCATTAAGCAGGCCTGCCAAATGAGGCACGCTGCCAGAGAGACAGGGCCTTCTGAAAATGGAGCCTGGAGCTTTTGTTCCTATCTGCTCCAACACTACCACTCATGCATAATAGATCGTGCTTGTAGTAGAGATTGCCCTTAATCACAGACAAAGAAACAACATTAAACTCATTACAGCGCGAAAGAAATGCTATCCTTGATTAGGGGCAATATCAACCTATTTCCAGGAATGGAACGGAATAGGAGGTGTGGTGGAGGAAAGAAGGGAAGGAGAAAGAAATTAGAAAGGCACAAGAGCTGACCTAGAGGTCTTTTTCTGACCAAGGGTAAACTTGAGTAGTTTACTTTGACACCCATCCCTAGAGGAGAAGAAAAGAGAGGAAAGATATGGAAGAGGACAGAGACAGTGAGAGGTCAGGTTTAGAGTTATAAATGACAAAAAGTGCGAACAGGAAGATAGAAATGTCAAAATGATGGATTACAACAGCAGGCACGTGAAGAAAGTAAACACCACAGGGACACATTTGTTCACTCCAGTTAGCCTCACCTGGACTGCATCTCGGCCTGCGCTGCTTTCTGGGATGTGATGGCAGGAGTCCCATGCAGAGAGTGGCTGAGCTGGGCCGGGGCGCTGATCTGCTGACTCAGTGGAGGGTGTGTGCTCTGGGACTGGGCAGCAAGTGGGAGGGTGGGCTGGGAGTTTTGCCGCTGGGCCTGCTGCTGCTGCTGTTTGTAGCGGGACAAGCTGAAGAAGAGGCCAAGGATGGCTTTCAGATTGCCATTCCGAATCTCTGAAGGTCAGAAACAAGGATGGGGTGAATGATTTAAAAGGAGAAAAGTAGAAAAAAAAGTGGGGAGATGAAAACAAAATAGAGGATGAAGTTTGCAACAATTTTTCACATTTACCATACTAGTGCTTGGAAAATAAGCTACTAGGGTTTTTTTAATGATTTCATGGCATTTTGATTGTTTTCTTATATGGAGATCATCTCTCTTGCTTATCAAACCATATATTCTATTCTATTGTAGATAGTGAAAAACAGCAACATTTTTGTAATTTAATTGTTTATCTAGTATTTCATTACTTTAGTGTAGC
The DNA here is from genome assembly GCF_041146795.1 of Maylandia zebra. Classification (NCBI taxonomy): domain Eukaryota; kingdom Metazoa; phylum Chordata; class Actinopteri; order Cichliformes; family Cichlidae; genus Maylandia; species Maylandia zebra. The sequence goes on from NC_135167.1 coordinate 34,148,395, forward strand.
ATGAATCAGTAGCTGTATAAAGCTGTACAATGCATTAATCCATTTAAAAGTCCAAATTTATCCCCTCCTTTCCAAAGTTGTCCAGTGAGAAACATTGGCGTGTCTTCGCCAGCCCGATTCTGGGCCCTGGGCCTTATTTAGATGGTCAGCCCCATCTGAAACTGGCATTTCAAATATGTCACACTCTGTCTAATTCCTCTATCTAATTCTGCTGCCTTTAGCTCTCCTTCTGGATTGTTCTTGAACTGCAAGATGATACACCTCAAAGTTCTCCTAACAGAACAGTGAATGGACCCCATGTGTTTCTTGCTGTAATAGGATGCTGCTGTTTGATTCAGCTTTGCATTAGCGCCAGTAATAATATTGTCTCTCAGTTCCCTGTGTGAATTTCTTTCTTTCTTTCTTTTTTGACAACAGCTACATTTAAACATCATTATGTACCATTGTAAGCTTTCTGGTACATTAGTTATATGTGTTGTGAAATCAGCCCTGAATGTTTTCATTTGCATTAATACAGAGTTTCCTGGAGAGAGCTTGCTAATAAAAATTTTTTAAAAAAAAATGAGTGTACCAATTCCAAGGTTTTATCTTTCTCGCGGCATCAGTTCTATTTAGTAACTAAGCCTGAGCTTGATTCAGGATGAACTCTCATGTTCCATGTGAAAGAATAAATCTGTGGTTCCAGCTTACCTTCTGCAGACAGACCCTGGATGTTGACTCCTTTAGCTGCCAGGAAACTGAGGCAGGCATCTATGTTCTCAATCTACAGAGAGAGAGAGTCACAGCTGCATGATTCTTCATACTGTACATTTACATTGAAATTTGAATCATGGTGAAATATGAGCACCCACACTGATTAGCTTTTTGCATGGCTCTCACAACAATAACAAATCTGGGGGAGTCAACATAAGGCAAAGGTTGGCATCACAAAATCTTAAGCAAATAAGATTAAATAGAGGTGCTGAATATCAATGACAATGATAGAACTGTTGGGACTGCAGATCGTTTATCATTTAATAATCACTGATCTGACAGGTAGGATGACTCCAAAAACAGTTAAGATGGAAAATAAGCTTTTTTTGATCATTCAATAATGTGTTGTATCCAACTTCGGATTCGTGCAAAAAAGTCATCATGACAATTTTTTGGCAAGTTTTATGTGACGAGACCTGAGTGTTAAGTGTTTACACGGCACTGCATTTAAAGGTGTTTTGTGACATTTGGGATATCAGCATTTATAACAAACAAATGGCACTAAAACAACAAGTTTCTGGCACATATAAAAGTATGAACTGGTCCTGAAGAGTAGAAGAGAGCGTCTGTATGTACAGAGATTGCTGTGCTATACTAGAGAAGTAAATTGGACCACATAGTGACATAGCCAAAGCAGAATTCAAACCAGCCACACTTACATCACTTGATCTATGAGGAAGCAAACATCTATAGTCACTCAGTTGCTATGACAGCAGCCATGGCAACATGAGCAGACTGCTGAGCTGTCACTGGACTGTGAGAGGATTTGATAGGCAGACAGGCTTTGTTTAGAGACCATGTGACTCATTATACACAGAATCTGCTGGCTGGCGCACCTTATCGTAAGGTAAACCGCATAAAACAAGTCATTAAGCAGGGTAGATCTGATGAATGACTGTGCGATCAAAGTGTACCAACTGTTGTTGTTGGTGGGGAGCAAACAAACAGGGTACAACAAAAGATATATCAGTATTATACAGTCATTGATCTCTCATATTACACACAGAGTTACTAGCTGTGTAGAAGTCTCTGCAGAGCAACTAATCAACAATAAAAACTGTTTGAGAAGTGGAAATTTTAAACTGTACACAAAGGTTAGGGAGGGGCCGAATCTTTTCAGAATGCTATTTATTCACAGAGTAGATTTCTAATGCACTGAGCCTAATCTGCAACACTGCAACAATATATTGACAAAAAATCATTCTGAAAGCTTCAATAGAACTTTACAGCAGAGGGTGGGAGCACAGATACACAGCAATGATACCGCAAGTGGTTTCAAACCTAAATACATATGAACTGTGTTCTTTGTAAATGAGCCTGGGTGTGGGCTGCAAACAGAAGGGTCCTGTACAGTAATGATTAATGACATGATTACACTTAATATGCACCAACTAAATATAACCTGACCTACAGCTCCCACTGTGCTTCTCCTGCTAGGAAGTCTCCGGCTATGAGGTGACGAACTCATTTACATCTGCCTTTGTAAAAATATAAAAATGTCTGACAGCAAATGTTGTAGGTAAATCCATGAGTGCACTACTAAACCACAGAAGCCACAGAATTACTACTAAGTTTGCTGCCATCCTGTACTATGTCACATTTAGTTACATCCACCAGCAGTTGGGGGTACATGTTACAAAGTAACTTGTTTGAATACTTGGATTCCCTTTTGTGGTGTACTTCACTTCTTTTCCTTCCTTCTCTTGTGTTTTACGCAGTGCAATAGTGTAGCTCAGATAGCAAAGATGGTGTAGAGGACAGCATTTACGTCATTAAAGTTTCAGCATTACACTCAATTTGCATGTGAACAAGGGCAACATCATCAAGGTGGAATGTCCAGGCTACTGTAATTGTCAGTCAGCAGCAAAAAACTTGAGCAGGAAGTACTCCTTGCTGAAGGACTTACTAGCACTCCTTTATCAGTCAACCCCACAGTCATACTGCTCTTAGAGCCACATTATTAGTTATTAGCAGATAGACTTGCTACTATGATACTATGAATTTCACAATAATGTTACAACCTCTAACAGAATATTGGATGTATTATTTCAATAATACTGGCTTGATAACAATTTCTTCATTGCTTTCAGTGTTTGAAACAAGCTCCAAAAATATCTGAGCCATGCCAGTGTGTGAAGAGTTCATCTGACTTCAGGTCATCGGCTGAACTGAAAATGCACCACTGCCCCTGCTGTCATTTCCATGACCTCTGACCTGGGAAACAGCTGTTAGCAGGGCTGGCACATGCTGTCCTTCAACGTAGGACAGCAGTAAACTAAGGAACAGTAGGAATGCAGGTTATGGTCCTCTCTGAATACTGCCGGGTCCTTAAAAATAAACCTGTTGAAAACCTTCTTTAATACCTTGGGCCTAAACTTGTAAGCAGCCTTTTATAGTTGAAGCTTAAATAGCAGTAACCCTCAGAATGTATACTTCAGTGAGACACCCCGTCATAAGTGTCATGGTCAGGGTAAATATGCTGAAACCTCTACTGCTATTTAAAACGTGTAGGAAAAACAGTTTAGTAAAGCCGGCGGAACATCAGCTGTAGCCTGAAATCCTACTCAGACCACTAAATATATTTTCTAATTACTGTATATCACTGATTAGTCCATTCAGGATATTTAATGAGTTAGAATCGGATCAAAGGTTGTAACACTTGTAAGGCAGAGTGTTCCAATGTCATAGAAGTTAAACTTAGTTTAAGGCTGGCCGGGAATCTAAATACTACATGATCATCCAGCTTAAAAGAAAATGTCTGAAACAGCATTGGTTAAAGGATGACTGATATGGATGATCACGTTAGTACTGTTGACTGGATTAGCAAAACGTTGCCAACAACAAGAAAGAGGAATGCAATGTCTGTGTCTGTCACCACTTTATTTTTTGGGTCACTGCTCTCATGAATCTGCTCTGTGCAAACTTTGTACCAAGATAACCGGCTGATAAATGATTGCAGACACACTGAAGTGAAAGGAAAAGTGTATACGAAGCGCCCACGCTGCCAAAGGGCAGTAAGCTATAGCCTCAAAATTTAATATGGTACAGAAGAGAATCTACTGACAACCAGAAAAACCCCCACCTCTAAACAAGAAAGCGTTCACTGTCAGCATAAGACAACAAATCTGCAGGGAAGCCCCATACCTGCCTGAAAGTGTGACATGTTCCTGCAGTTTGCCTCTGCCCAGCTTCACACCTCGATCCGAGCCACTGTCACCTCTCTGCTCTGCTCGGCTCCTGGCAGCGTTAGTGCAGGGCTAGCCGGCCAACAGTGCTCTGAACAAACATTTCCTCCCATCACAGGGCTGCTATTGTGTGTGTGTGTGTGTGTGTGTGTGTTTGTGTGTGTGTGTGTGTGAGAGTGTGTGAGAGTGACAGAGAGAGAGAGCAAGTGAGAGAGTGAGAGAGCAAGAGAGGGGGGGGGGGGGGGAAGGAGTATGCTTGAGCAAGAGTATTATGAGTGTGAAGCAGGATTTCACCGACAAGCAGCAAAACGGCTCTTACATTTACTGTTTACATGTCAGTCTTCCAGTCAGAATAAAAGCAGAGCACCAGCAGATCAGAGTGACCAAAACTAGGCTATAAGATTTAACCAGATTGATGTACTACAATAAATGTGAGAACTCTAAGACTGACACCTGCCTTCTGATGAGGATTATAGTTTACCACAATTTGAGTCTTGCTTCTGCATTTACCTGTATGCTTTTCTATTCGCAGGGATCTGGGAACAAAGCACAACATCACTACAGCAAACTGTGAGACCGTAAGCTGTTAAAGCTGTGGTTTCGTCTGAAACACTTCATCACTTCATTTGGAAGTAAAACTGAAATTATGAGCATCAAAATCCCGATGCAATAAAATATCCTACTTTACCCCTAACTATGAACGGTCGAAGTTAATTCAGAAGCTGGTCTGTTTGGGTACATTACAGTTTCCCACTAAAAGAAAAAAAAATGTAACAAAATGAAATCACATATTTTTTTGCAAAACAGCAGTTAACAAATTACATTTTTCTGCTTCAATGAGGCAGGAACCTTTTTTTTGGCTGAAATGTTATATTTTAGAGAAACACCTTATTGGCTTGATGCATTGGACCTTTTTCCTATGATGTGACGACACGAGCTTCGTTTCCGGACAGCTCCGTGTCATTTGACCTTTTGACTGTTGGTTCTTGTAGAGTCTGGCTGGTTAAGACTGTGAGCCAACACGTTGCGTCAGCATGTGTGTGTAACTGTGCGTTGTTAAATCCATCAGTGTGTGCCCTCGCGCACACACACACACACTTTCACCCACTCGGGATGTTTCATGGATTGCATCTAGCCACCCACTTGCAGAACTTTGACACGTACCTGAGTAATTCTTTCTATTCTGACAGAAAACCACGTACGCTCAAGTTTTTAACAGAAATGTTCTGGCGCAGCAGCAGCATGAATAGACACACCATGATGCAACTTCACACACGTCGGTGTAACAGGGAGCACACTGAGCCCTCTTCCATCTGAAAATTCATTTTTACATACTCACTGTTGTGTTTGAGAGTTGAGGCAGTCATATCAGGATATCTGTGCTATTGTAAGTTGACTGTTATGTTTTAATTGTTCCTTTGAAACGGTTTTGATTCAGGCTAACATCGGCTTGCACCCACACAAAGTGAAATTCCCCCAGGCTTTCATCTTAAAAGGCCACATTTTTCAAAGTTTAAATGTTCCTGGGAAAAAAAGCCATTAAAAACTGCTGTGTCATATCTCCCATGAATAGACTAATTGTTAAGCCACAAATGAACACAGTGTATATACAAAGGTTGGACAATATAATACAAATACCTTGTGGAACATTACAAGATTACCTCTCTATCACAGCACCAGAAAAAAGTGTTAATATTATATGGAGGCAGCTTTTGATTGAGAACAGTTGAACTGAACTGCATTATTCAGGGTAACGTCGCTCTTATTTTATCCCACCGCTATAGGTGCTCTTTCTTTTGCAGCCCATGGGTCAGCAGAAGTCATGTGGAAGACACAACATCTCCAGGGTGAATAAGCCTGTGCCGGCTGAAAAATATTATTTGGCTTCTGGTATATTTGGTATCTTAGCAACAGCAACTCTGATTGCTCATTCTCTCCAATCCACCATGTGATCACCTGAGCTCTGACCAGCTGACACACTCGGGGATTTCTCTCTCAAACGCACACAGAAAGTGTAACGCCTTATGATCAAACATTAACCAGCCTGTTTAAGCATTAATCCAACACCTTCTGGTTCTTGCCCTGTGTACCTGTGTAAAGCTCCACCAGCTAAAACATCAAAAATAAGCATCCATGGACACACCAGCACAATTCTGTGTACATTTTTAGATTGAATAAAACATAATAAAGACACTGCAGGGTAAGGTGCTTTCTCACCTGCTACAATCCAATCTTAAACCACACCTGAAGGTGAAACACGCAGTGAATTATAAAGAAAAGCTCAATTGTGCAGACAGTTGAGCACATAAACATTCATTCTATGCTTCATCAAGTCCATTAAACACCTGGTCCTGCTGGTTTTAACCACCTGTGTGGCTGTCTGCCAGTCTACTTCCTCAATTCACCCTCTTTATTTTATGGCTGATTGGTGAGAACCAATCAGTCCAGCACACAGAGTAAGAAGAACAGAGGGACGGGGGGAAATGAACAGCTCCCTAAAAGATAAAATCAAGACAGAAAGCCTTTCACAGCACAATCACACCTTCACTCCCTCTGTGTTCACATCTTGGATACATCATGTGGATGCCATGGGTTTATCTGTGTTTTGAAACATGCCGCATGAATCTTGAATCTCATACGGTGATTCTGGCTTTTGAAAATTGCTAACAGTTTACTTTTTAATTGAAACTACTTTCAACCAGAGGGTGGGGGGGGGTGTCCCATTGAGGTGGGCGTCTGAATGAGACACCCCATGTAATCATGTCTGTGTGTCTCCCTATGTGATGGGCCATCGTGGGATGTTTTAACAGCTCACTGTCAAATCAACACCATCAGTCTGGACTAAACCTGCACAGACAGGCAGGCAGACGACACACACACACACGCACACACACACACACGCACGCACGCACGCACGCACGCACACACACACAAACACACAGAGCCTGACTGGGTGGCAAAGGGATGATCTGCCAGTGGGGTTTCTTTCAACAAGAATGTGACAGTTACAGAAACAGGCACTTGTGCGGATAGGCAGCAGGTGAGTGAGGTGAATGCACTACAGTTTATCCCACTGATGGAGCTTATTTCCATTTTTATCCATTCAGAAGCCGAGCTTGAGTCAAGCACTAGTGAAGAGCAGCAGATTTTTTTTCAACAATGAAATCAAGTGTGGTTAAAAAAAAGAGCTCTCTCACTCCTCTAAACACTCTTCTGCTAAATAAACTCTCAGAACCTCTGTGTGTGTTTGTTTTGACAGCACTACGATACACAAAGCAGACATTCTGCATAATTGCTGCGGTTATGCCTACCCTTAGCGCTGTTTGAATGCTTCAGATTCGGTTCTAAAGCTGACACAAATACTGAGACTATACACAGAGAATCAATCACATTCACATACATAGACAAACATGCGCACATACTGCAACATCTGCGGGTCTGCGTGCAAAGTTAAAGCGAGATTTTGACAACTGCTTTCCATTAAACAATTCCCACTGACTGAATGAACACTATAAAAACAGAGAAACAAACCATTTCCTTTCACGCAAACAGAGTCTATGAAGAATCACAACACCGTAAAAGATACACCATCCATTTGGAACCACTTGTTCTGTCTCAGAGGTAAGCTACAATCCTCTCGCTTTGCAAAAGAAAAAGCTGCTGTGTCACATGAGCTGGATGTGAAAGAGCTCTAAACAGGATGTTGATAAGAAACCCACAGAGACGTCCAGACCATGGAGACCAAAATTTCAAGATGCTCAGTTACAGGAGAACTGGGGGTGTAATCACGGCTAATGGGAAAGACCTAACTGATAGCGAAGTGGAGATGGAGTCGAGACCATTTTCAGTGGGAGTTAATAAATGTTTTCAAACGCTTGTAAAAATGTAAAAAGTTTGTATACTCTGTGTTGGTGTTGTTCCTATAATGCTTGTCCAGGATAAACACTGCAACAAAAAATGTGCAATTAATGTATGTTTTTCTTAGGTCATTATATTTAATATAAAGTGTTTCACTGATTCTGGTTCTAATGAACTTACTCACGCAAACACAGCCGGACAGAAAAACACGTTCAAATCAGTGATGCTCAGCAACCCCAAGAGAAGAAGAATAATTGGCTCTTGCGTGGACAAACCCCTTCTCTGCGTTTTCAGGAATGATAAATGCAGAGCGTACCATGAACATCATAGTGTGAACCCTCGCTCTCTACTAAAGGTCAGAATTTTACAGAAGCTCTCTAATATATAATTAATTCTGAAATAAATGTAATAACATGGCAGGACATAGGTGACCTCCATCAAAAACGAATGAAATGAAAACACCACCAAATGCTAAAGAAGAACTACAATCAGTCAGAGCAGAATGCCCTCATAAGTACAGTAATATGGCTCCACTGTGGGTATGTGTGTGCAGTGACGCTCAGGGATCAGCTGTGCTTCCACCTCCTTTTCAGTTGTTAAATATGGGTGTGTATGGGTGTCTCCATCATTCTCTCTCTGGTGCTTTGGTAGGCTTCAGTAGTCTGGCTGGTGGCCAGAAATAGTCCCCTCAGCTGGCACACTGTCCCAATTTATGACCCATCGCATTTAGTGGAGGGCAGCCCTGCTTTGAGATGCTCAGTTCATTTCCCACAGAGAGCACTAAACTGTAAAACCGCTAAAATGCCACCAACAGTGTCAAGAAGGCAATCCCACCTATGTACCTTCTAACTATCACTGCAGACAAAAACACATCGTAACTGGCTCTGAACTTTTTTTTAAATCAGTGCTCATATTCTCCATCTGCTTTTACCCCTGAAGATGTGAGGAATGCTGACTTCTTTGGATGTGTATCATGTGTAACATGAAGAGGCAAAACTGGCCCCAAAACCAAAGCTTGCGATGCTTTTAACTGAGAGCCAAATCCAGAAGTCTGAGCCAGAGGTTTCACGGATGACTGCACGCCATACCACAAAAGTAAAAATAAATGGGCTAACTATTCACATCTACAACTATTTACCAGGGACTTCTGTGCCGCAGTTTCTAGCGAGGGCCACTTAAGTTGATCAGATGGGACTTCAAAGAGCTGGGTTTGTTTCACACAAACACGCAGGTAAATTTCTCAACGTTCTGCCAAAACAAACTTGGTCGGTCACTTACCATCTGAGAACGGCTCTTGGGACTTCCATTGATATCACCAATCTTCTCATTGGCTGAGGAGAGACAGAAGAGACAGAGAGACAAAAGAAGAGATAATGAGACCTCTTTTCAGGCGTGTTCACTTAATGTAATCCTCTCCTTTATCCCGATGTGTGTGTCCCAGACAGTGACAGGCTGAGTGCAGAGAGCAGAGGTGTTCATGCCAGTGACTGGGATCCCCCCTCTCCTCCTTTCCTATCCCCTCCCGCTGACACATGAAATGCTATCTGGTCATAGCAAATGGGAGCGGGGCCGTTGGGGGCCCAACCAGGAGTGTTGCGCTGCTGTGTGTGTGTGGTGTTGAGAATCCCTCCCGTCCATTAGAAGGCCCAGCCCACAGCAGCTGAGACACAGCCCTCAGCTCACAGCTGACAACTGTGCTAACAGCACAGACTCCTGCATCAGGAGGCACGGTGGAGACTAGAGGGCAGCTACATGTCAGGACCACATCCTTTACACCATACAGCAGCACAAAACACTGTTTTTCCAGTGAAGTGGATGGTTTTGTTTTACAATTCACATATGAAAGAAATGTGTTCAGTTTTAGTGGAAATGACGAAGACTCCTGGGATTACTGGGCTTTTATAAATAGCTCCCATACACTTTGGACTGTGAATTAAAACTGATTTAATTTTCAGTTTATGTTAGTTAATTGGTGGTGTTATCAGGTCAATTAGGTCAACATGCAATTAGAAACTTCAACAACTCCACCCATAAAAATGTAAAACCATACTCGTTTTAAAGTCCTCCTTGGGCAACACTGCTATACTTGTAGTGCTGCTGTTATTCGCTCCATAGGAGTCAAGCTTTGACTCCTTTTACAGAAGGTCTATGGATCTCCTTCACTGTTTCTTAAGATGATGACCTTTAAGCCTAAATTTTAACTTTGGAAAAGAAGCAGGTGATGAAAAAAATTGTTTTTAACATGTTGTATATTTTGTACACACAATGGCGCACAACAGGATCCACTGCAGGTCTCGTGGTTTCTGTTCTCACACTGAAGCACCAGGACAGTCTGACCATGAAGGACAAATTCATGGTGCAAGATAAGTGAATGTTGTAAAACCCAAAAGAGCAAGCATGCTCCTGGTGGCCCTACTGATCTTTGTGGAAGGACACCGATCCCGGAAGTCTGGTCAGGTTTAAAGAGCAGTTGATGTTTGTTTCCTGCCCAAGACTGAGGTCTGTGGTGAAATCACAGGGTGCTCATACAAGTGGTCAGAAGGAGACTTATAGGAAGTGATCTAGAAATAGCAGCGGCTCAGGAAGAGCTCAAGAGGTCAAGATGACCTTCAAGGCAAGGGGTTTTTCACTTTTATGAACTTGGTATTGCAGCATGTATTTGGATACTACCTCTCTCTATGTGCATTTAAAGCATGTCATTTTCATACTGAGAATTAAAATTTGGCATGAAGCAATTCCAAAATAGTTTAGTGCTAACAAGACTATCAGTGATTTAACACTACTACTGTTGGCTTTGGTTTGTGTGCTACCTAAAAATTGTACACTGTAGACACCAACACCCACAAGAGACACGTACTGTGTGATTTTGGGACACACTTAAAACTAAAACTAAAAAACAAACTCACACAGTTTATCTTGTGAATACTGAGCAAATAAATGTACAGCTCACATTCCTGCAGCTGGGCTATACAACAGCTAGATTACTGGAGAAGACTAGAAACAGAGGACAAAGCCATATCTTAATTTTGGTTGAATTTCACCGGACAGATTACCCTCTGAAATATTCATAAAAACAACTGATGATGAAATCGATCTGGAGGCTTATGTGAAAGTCAACCCTGACCTTGAATCTAAGCAGGTCAAATAGCTAAACAGGTGTCATATCCGGCCAGGCCTCTGAACTTTTACGGCTGTTCCAACACCAGCAAGCTGCTCTGGTTTCATCACACTATGTGGGCATGAGGTTTTCCCAGGATACAAGAAGCAGCAGGCAGAAAGGAGGTACAAAACAGGTGAATGGATGGCTCTGGTTGGAAATGATTTAATCTGAGAGCAAAGCTGTAGCCAGCCTGGATTGCATTAACATCAGGTACTTTTTCCACAATGCAGAAACTCAAGAGCCACCTTTCACTTATAAAATTCAGCAAAACTTTCATTTCTTGAGCTCCATAACCAGGTTCACTGCTAATGAATTATTTAATACTAACTGAACAAACAAAGAGGAGCAAGACATGGTCCCATGTTACCCAGTCAAAACATCAAACTTTCATAAGAATAAATCATAAAAAACACGACCACATCCAGGCTGGAAAGTAGCATTAGAACAGTTCCACATTCTTGTGTCAGCATTTATGCTTGTGCATATCCCCAAAGCAATATAATGCCAACCTTGCTCTTTAGTCACCATACAGGTGTGAAAACAACTGGATTTTCCTGGAACCCTTTTAACAGACGAAGATTCGTATAACCCAAAAAGACCTATAGTGCTCATTCAGCTTTATATAGTGCCAAATTAAAACAACAGTCGCCTCAAGGTGCTTAATATTGTAAGAGACCCTAGAATAATAGAGAAACCCCCCCCCCCCCCCCCCCCCCCCCAACAATCAGACAAGGCCTTATAATCAAGCACTGGGCGACAGCAGGAAGGAAAAACTAAATTTTAACAGAATGAAACCTCCGGCAGAACCAGGCTCAGGAACGAAGGCATGGACTTCATGACCTAATTTAAAACACAATCACATGCAACAACTGATGTAGTGTGAGAACAGTAAAGGTCTTCATAGCATAAAATGTACAGAATCTGGGTCAGAGACACGGGGGAGGAGCAGGGAGCAGAGTCACTGACATGCTGAATCACCGGTCAGCTGGTGTTTGCCTGTTTTAGCTGCAAGGCTGCCGGCAGATGAAATGACAGGCTGAGGACGGCCAGACAAGATGACAAGGCTGATGATGATGATGATTTTACAGACGAGAGCATGGGTCAAAAACACAGACGATCAGCAGTGGGTTGAACAGCTGCATACTGTGTATAACTGCTGCTGTTGAGTTATAAGCTTGCTTAATTTGATTTAGGATCATAAGACTCTTTGAGAACATAACTGAATCAAAAACATGCTTAACAATACAAACACAATACAAGACATTGGTTTGTAAAGAGTTGAGACAAGGCAAAGCACAAACTTCAGAAAGTTTAAATTTATTTGATTTATATTTATATTCACTCTTCTAACTGTTCTCCTTTCTCTTCTATACATTCTCCCAGTCTACAGACTGTAGTTCACTGACTGTCTATAAATTCATAAAAGTTTTCCTCAACAATAGTGTTTTTCTCCTGACTATTGGTCCTTTGTGGAAGTAACTACTTCAGCTGCAAAATCTACTTTATAGTTCAATATTACATTATATAATAGAGTAAAATGGTTTAATCGTATCACCTCAACAAAAGATGAGTTTGTAGTTAATGATGATGTTTGCAAGCGACCATTTATTTGGTAAAGGTCAGCCGTATCTAAACAAGTAATGACGTGGCTCGCATTTTTCTCCAGCAGTCACTTGATCAGAGCTGGCTTCTTCCAGCAGGGCCTGGAATCAGAAGTTGGTTTCCTTACCTACGACCTGTATGATCTCAGCCAGCAGCACTCCGTCCGTGACGTCTGTTTGCAGGTCCTTGATTAGACGCTTGTGTCCTGACTTGGCGAGGTAGTGGTTGGCCCAGTCCGTGTAAATCTGCGGTCAGACACAAACACGAGCACGGTGTTTCAGTTACGTGCCAACAAAAATAAAATTCTGTCCAAAAAAAAGGGCCGACCCTGTCAGGTCGCCCATGTGTTTCAAACTCCATAAACACTTGAAAAACTACAAAAGCTATAAATGGATGAAGCAAATTTACGACTAATAAAATAACAGCATGCTTGAATGGGAGCAGAGTAGCCCTCTTTTCTTTTGTTGGGGGCTCCGATCTGGCATATATCCGCGTGGTATTCAAATTGGGGCCATTGTGCTCAGCCAGGGCATTCATCTCGGAGCACACGGCGGCTGTTTTCAATGGGCCATGCTGACATCACTCTCTGGGGACAGAAAAGACCCTTCACTGCCTGGGGGGGAGGAGAGGACATGGGGGGAGGAGGGGGGTGTTGGTAGAGAACGCATCTGAATAATCTGAATAGCTTCCCTCATAATTAGCTGCAAACTCTCTTTTTTTTACTCCCTCTGTGATCATAAGAAGTGAGTCTCTCTTTCTGAGGAGGTAAAAAAAATGAAGTGGCTGAAGAGAAGTTGTGCAGAAGGGTATTCCTAAAAATGAAGGAGATGTTTTTTTAAGAAATGGATGTGTCATCAACCCATCTTGATATGCAGCAATGTCAAGCTTGTCTGTAAACTGCGCAGTCTCTGTGTGACAAGTGCAACATCAGAGGAGCCCAAAGGGATTTGAAACATGTGCTTCTAAATAAAGACACCTCTCACTCCATGTCTCACTCTTGCATTCATACAAACTCAGGGACCTGCAGTCCACTAAGACATGACAGGGAAGTGTCAATCAGCATGTTTAAGTAACTGTCAGCTTTCTGCAGTAATCTCATTTCACTAGCTGGCTTGACAGCGTTTTTAGTGGATAAAGGTGAATGGCTTAAACATGAATTGAGCTGGGGTTTGGGGAAGGCCTCAGAGGGAACTGGCGGCGGCTCCCAAGCCTGGCAGAACAAAAAGCTTGTAGAACTGGGGTATCCATATATAAATAAGAACCGGAAGGGGCGTGTTTGGAGGCGTGGTCCCGGTCCTGAAATTCAGGCACTTTAACTCCAACTCTTCGTTGCCAAGTAAACTAGAAATCCAGCTTCAGTGATTGGATCCTCCATCTCTTAAACTCAGCTTGGTGTACCCCTCAAACTGATTTTCAGACAGATGTTCCTTCTCTGCTTTGTACAAAGTTTATGCTTTTGATTAATCTTTCTTTTCCACAGAAGAAAAATAATGATTAGTCAGGCTGACAGATTCTTGTATTAAGATAATGGGATGCAGGTCAAGCACAAAGTAGTTTCTGCTGGCATAAATGTCAAATTCCAAAACTGATTGATTTACAAAATCCAGACACACAAGCAAGCAAACTTCATCAGTACACACTTCACTGTGAAATTCAAGTCTATCTGTCAGTCCTCAGTGAGTGCATGGCATTGTAACGGTCAAGCCTAAAAGCACATGCTTGAGGTGATGTGTGTGGCACAGTTGTGACCCTTCTTTCTTTGAATTTGCACTGTAAACAAACCTGAAGCTTTTCTGCCTCGACAGATGAATCACTGCCCTCATGAAGTCTTACAACAGGTGCGAGCACTTCAAAAAGATTCATAAACACGCACATCCGTACACTCATCATCACGCACAAGCTCAAACGCAAAAGGTTTACGATGCAAACACACGACCACACATTAAATACAAAGCGCCTCGGAGCAACATTTTGAAATTACACGGGCTGCATTCCCAAACACAAACGCACAGTTACAACAAAAAAGGTTCTGAGTGACAGGCTGAACTAAAAAAAGCCTTTAAGCTGCTGGATTAGACGATCCATTCACACTCTCAGCTGGTTGTGGAAAAAAGGAAGTGCAATCTTGAAGAGCTTTTGTGTGAATGTGCAAGCGCTCTTTGAAGTAGTTTTGGGCAGGTAAATGGAGGGCTTGGATTGCAATTAAAAACGAGGTGAAATGGGTAGCTGTCATTCACGGAGCTGTAAACCACAGGGGAGGTCAAATGGCCCAAGGGCAAGTGGAGAAGGGGGTATGGGCTTGTCGCAAGTGTAGAGATAAGTTAGCAACAGGTTCCTTTTAAGTCCCGAAAGAGACAACTTTTCAAAACACACTTTATTTCTCTGATGTTTCCAACTCGGGCAGCTCAAGCTTCAAATGCAACAGGTAAAAAAATTTCATTTTAAAGAAAGGCTTGATGCAACTTTCAAGAAGCAAACTTCACAGTGACCACAGGGATTTTGATCAAAAATGAACATTTTGAACTGAAGCAAATAAATATTTTAATATATATGTGAAAGGTCTAACTTGCAGTACAACTTCACAAAAACACCACCTGGAAGAGACCAAAACAGAGATAAAAGGATAGCGAATACTGAACTTACATTCACCATGTCAACAGAAACTCAATTAAGCATTAATAACAGGGCCATCCACAGTGATGCATCATTTGCTTCAAGTTTCACCCCGCTGCTGTCCAACTGAATCAGTCAACATAAGTCAGATGCATCTACATCAAAGACCTCACTCATAACTGGAACTTTGAAATAAACAGGAAAAAGAAAGAATGCAATAATGGGAATCATGTGTGGTAAACCACACATTTATTGGAGCTTCTGTGATCTGGAAGTTGCTTAAAGAAAAAGTGATGGGTGATGAGAGGCAGACATCAGATCTGGGAGGCAATTTAACAGGCTGAATACTTAATGAAGAGAAGTATTAATTCCATATTGATTCAATATCCATCTATCAAACACAGATGAGATACAACAGATTCCGGTTCAGTCTTTAATTTAAACCACTGTTAATAATATATAGACAATTTAATCACTAAGCAGATAAGAAGATAAGCAGTTAACATTATTACAACAGACAGTCCCGTGGCATTATTGGCATTTCTGTGTGTAGCTGGTCACTGAGCACACAGTACACATACCGTACCTGAAAACAAAACATTTCAAGTATCAAAAATCTGTAACTATTGATTTCTAATTTTTAAACATTTATGTTTTTTATTTTACTTGTAAAATCTTTGGTAAGGTCAGGGGTCAAATATGACATGATATTTGGATGCAATCTATAATGTGATATTTAGAATCCCCATATACCAGTATCA
Organism: Maylandia zebra; assembly: GCF_041146795.1. Lineage (NCBI taxonomy): Eukaryota > Metazoa > Chordata > Actinopteri > Cichliformes > Cichlidae > Maylandia > Maylandia zebra. Next base: position 34,164,327 of record NC_135167.1, read on the forward strand.
TTCCCAATGCTGCCAGTACAAACAAAGACACTTATTTTTAAATAGCTCTATATCACTTTGAGCTGATCAGGCAAATCTATTGACTTTAAGGGAAATGTCAGAGGTCAAATGTGAAATATTTTATATTTACCCCCCACCTGTAAGAATTATAGTTTCTAAGTTAGAAGGTTCTTGTCCATTTCAGACCAATAACTCACTAAGTGGAGGACCTGAAAGCATAACCTATTGTGGGTGTCCTCTGAATACATCATTTATAATACTTGAAACAGGGACTTATCATGAAATAAAATACAAATGACACTGTTCCATAAATATGAAAGCATTTACACCAACATAATGACTTACATGTTCTGTATCTCTGGTACATGTATCTGCTAATATCATGAAAACGATCTTGTTAATAACTTTACTTCCCTTGGGAGAACATACTTCTCTTATCTTCCTCACCAGTACCGTCACAGCCATATGTCAACAACACTGTGGCAGCCGGGGATCATGCAGATGCATCTTCTAAGATGGAAAATGGAAAATCCCCCATTACCCCCATTACCATCAGGGGGTAATGGGGGTCGTTTTAGGAGTTGTAAGTTGGAGCTGTGGTAAGGGACGTTCCCATCATCAGAGAAAGCAACATGACACTGACTCATTCACAATGTCACGGACTTACAGAAACTGTAAAATGTGGCCTATCAATTCTACTGACATTTTGCTTTGGGAATATGTCACCTCCATAAACCAAATCTGGGCCTACCGGTAGTTTGCATCTTTCTTTGATATAACAGTAACAATTAGCAGCGCAGTCTGATGGTATTTGGAGAGTTACAGATATCTACTGTTTTTGCCCTGGGCTTAAGGACCCTGGATTTGAAACTACAGAAAGACATTGAGATTGGAGTTGGAGTGTTAACCATCAGAATCACTTAGACACTGTGTCCATCCATCATGTAGAAGTGGTAATCACTGAAGATGTCGGAGAGGTAAGTGACGGAAGGAGAGGTAAGTGACGGAAGTGATGTTGTAGGTGACGTCAGACGCCGGAGATTTTGGCGGAGAAAAAGCAAATGGTAGCATAGAGTTTAACAAAGGTTTTCCAAGCTTCAGTATTTCCAAATATTTTCCAAATATACTAATCAATTGTCATATAACTAACAACATCTGTTTTATCATCTCTAACACCCTGGAGGACAACGGGGAGAGTTTAGACGCTCTCCAAGATTACATCGACCGCTGTTTTCAAGATTTAGTAATGCATAAGGCCCAGAGTGCATCTTCCCCGGCCAAAATCGAGACGCCGTCATCGAAGAGAAGTCGCCAGGCAGACTCCCCCGGTACAACATCGCCTGCCGGCAAAGACATCGCAGAAATCCTGGAGTCCATCGACAAGCGATTGTCCAGTTTCGATGCGAGGCTGTCCCTGGTGGAGATTTTACACCGGGAATTTAAATCTCTGAGAGAATCCCTGGAATTCAGCCAGCGGCAGGTGGAAACGCTTGCCGCTGAAAATGCCACGCTACGGGAGTCGGTTAAATCTCTCACCGATAACGTGACCCAGCTAAACATTGAAAATAAAAAAATAAAAGAGTCCGTTATCGATTTACAAGCCCGTAGCATGAGAGATAATCTTGTGTTTTCTGGTATTCCAGAAACTGCCGGAGAGGACGCAGAGGCAACGGTGAAAAGCTTCATTAAAATCCACCTGAAGCTGCCGGAGGACACCGTAAAGAACATCGACTTCGATAGAGTACATCGCTTGGGGGGCGCGCGGTCGCGGACCGGGAGACCACGGCCTATTGTGGCCAAATTCAGCCAATTCAAACAGAAGGAACAGGTGAAGAGTCGCGGCAGAGAGCTGAAAGGAACGGACTTCAGCGTGAACGACCAGTTCCCCAAAGAGATCCTGGAACGACGCAAGGTCCTGTTCCCAGTTCGACGTAGCTTTATCCAGAAAGGCTCCCGTGCTGTCATCGCTGTGGACCGGCTCTACGTGGACGGACAGCTGTACCGCGACCCCGGCACCACACCGTGGTTATACTGACTGCACTCCAGATAAGAACCCGCTACACTCTTTTCTTATTCATTCACACTTTCTCCTTTAAAATGTGTTTAACCTAGTAATATCAATATGATGTCATAGCAGATATAATACCGTCACCCTCCGTCATTGCTTTAATTGGAATGTTTCCGTTTCGTTTCCTTTTTTTTGTTGTCGCTCACAGTTCATGTGGTTTCTTTCTTTCTCTTGTCTTTCACTGCTGTGGTCACCTACTTCCCCACTCACCTACAAACAACACCCTCTATTTCTCCATATTTTCACAACACGATCACGCAAACACATCAGCTCAACGGCAGCACATTCACAACAGCCTCACAGCACGCACAGACTTGCAGGACACATAAGCAAGCCACGCTTGTTCATATTAGTGAATATTCACACACATAGTCAGACTTATGGAGTCTCTCACCACACTTCTTTTTCTCTTTCTATTTACAAACAAGGGATGTTTCCATATTCTCTCCACCTGTCTAAACGAAACACCCAGCATACATCATTAAACATACACGCACAATTAAGGGCATGCTGAGGTTTGTCACATGGAATGTAAATGGAGCTGGCACCAGAGGAAAGAGGTTAAAAATATTTAACCAGCTTAAAAAACTACAGGCAGATGTTGTTTTATTACAAGAAACTCACAAACCTGTCACAGGTTTAAACGAACTTAAAACACCTGAGTTTCCTAACGTGTTTGCAGCCGGTTATAATTCTAGACAACGGGGAGTAGCAATTTTAATACATAAAAATGTTAATTTTACAGTACTCGATACAGTTATAGATCCAGAGGGTAGATTTCTAATTATTAAACTATCAATATTGAACCAAAAACTATGTATTGTTAGTATATATGGTCCAAATGTTGATGAACCCTCATTCTTCCACGGTTTTTTTAGTGCACTCTCTGAACACCTTGATTGCACACTCATTCTTGGCGGTGACCTCAACCTTGGACTAAATGAAGAAATGGATAGGCTCAACACAACAGGAACTCAGCGTAATTGGCAGTCCACAAATATAATCAAACAGTATATGAACGACTTTGGTCTTTGCGATGCATGGCGCTCTCTTCACCCCACCAGTAAGGAATATACTTTTTTCTCGCATGTTCATCACTCTTACTCTCGTCTGGATTATTTTTTGGTCAGCAGCTCACTGCTGTGTGACATTTCAGACACTGAGATTCATCCTATAGCTGTCAGCGATCATGCTCCTGTATCTTTAACACTAATGCACAAGAATAATACTACGCCAAGTAAAAACTGGAGATTTAATATATCACTACTTAAAGATGAAGACTTTATTAAATACTTTAAAAAGGAATGGACTTCATATTTAGACTTTAATGACACTCCCGGAATATCTGCTTCTGTTCTATGGGAAGCAGGGAAAGCTGTGATGAGAGGTAAAATAATTTCTTTCTCATCACACAAAAAGAAAGAAGAAAACAAAAATATTCAGGAATTAGAAAAAAACATCAAATCACTAGAAGAAGCCTACGCGTGCGACCAAGATCAGGAAACATTGAACAAAATATGCAAAACAAAACTAGAATTAAATGAAATTATTAATAAAAAAACACAATTCCTTATACAAAGACTTCGCTTGCAGAATTTTGAACACAGTAACAAATCAGGTCGATTTCTAGCTAACCAGCTAAAAATAAATAAAGAAAAAACAACTATATGTGCTGCTAAAGATTTATCGGGGAACACAATATATGATCCTGGAAGAATAAACAACATTTTTAGGGATTTCTATGAAACTTTATACTCACCACAAATAAACCCATCTAAAAATGAAATTGATCTGTTTCTTGACAACGTAACTCTTCCAAAATTACTAGACAGTCAAGCAATGGAATTGGATTCGCCACTGACGCCAAGTGAACTCCAGGAAGCCCTGATAAGTATGCCCAATAATAAGGCTCCAGGTCCAGACGGCTTCCCTGCAGAATTCTACAAAGAATTCTGGACAATTTTGGCACCAGTATTCCACAGCATGTTGCAGGAAATCGAGGAAAAGGGCAGACTACCACCAAATATGAATTCTGCCAACATTAGTCTCCTGCTAAAACCAGGCAAAGACCCTTTATTTCCCTCAAGCTATCGTCCAATTTCTCTTTTAAATGTAGACCTTAAAATAATCTGCAAAGCTCTCTCAAAGAGATTAGAGAAAATGACCCCCCTCTTAATTCATCCTGACCAAACTGGTTTCATAAAAGGTCGGCACTCCTCAACAAACACTCGTAGATTACTTAATTTAATAGACTACTCATACGATAAAAACATCGAAGCCATAATATTATCTCTAGATGCAGAAAAAGCATTTGACAGAGTTAATTGGAAATTTTTATTCGCAACTTTACACAAATTTGGTTTTGGAAACTCTTTCATAAACTGGATAAGAATATTATACAATTCCCCAACGGCTCGTATCAGAACAAATGACCAGACATCCTCCAGCTTCTGTCTCCTGAGGGGCACCAGACAGGGATGCCCACTCTCCCCCTCACTTTTTGCAATTTTTATCGAACCTCTAGCAGCAGCATTTAGACAGGCTACAACAATTAAGGGCATAAAATGTAAGAACATAGAACATAAAATCAGTCTCTATGCGGATGATGTGTTGCTTTTTCTGCAAAACACACAAACCAACCTCTCTGAGGTAATTACTTTAATAAACTGGTTTTCAAGAGTTTCAGATTATTCAATTAACTGGCCAAAATCTACAGTTCTCCCCATTAACTGCTCCTTCCATAATTCTTCCTCTGCCCCACTGCAATCCGGAAATATTAAATATTTAGGTATTAATGTCTCTCCTAAGCTTTCAGACTTAACTAAACTAAACCACATCCCACTTCTAAAGAAAGTAGAAGGCGATCTGACTAGATGGAAATCTTTACCCATATCACTCATGGGAAGGGTCGCCACTATAAAAATGATGATCTTGCCAAAAATAAATTACTTATTTTTGATGATCCCTAACAAACCATCACAAGATTGGTTCAGATCTCTGGATTCATATATTTCCAAATTCCTTTGGAAAGATAAACCCCCGCGTATTAGCTTAAAAACGCTACAAAGAACCAAGGATAGAGGAGGATTAGATCTGCCTAATTTTCACCAATACTTCTTAGCCAACAGGCTTCAGTTCATCTCAGAATGGTTAAAACATACCTTCTTAGTTGAGCCCTGGCTAGATGTTGAACAGGCACTATGCAAGGATCTAGAGATTTCAGACCTACCATTTATTAGCTCAAACATCAAAAGACATGAATGCTTTAAAAGTATCAACATCAGCTTTTCTCTAACAGCATGGTGGGAGTTTCTAAAAATAACGGAGTCTTCATTAATCCCATGCAAACGTACACCTATCTGGAATAACCCTGACATATTACAAAACAATAATATGATTAATTTCCCAGAATGGAGTTGTAAAGGAATTAAATACTTAGAACATATATTAGAGGGAACAGAATTTATTCCATTTGACAGACTAGTTGAACAATATGGGATCAACAAGACAAGGTTTTTAGAATATCAACAAATTAAATCCATAGTAAAAAAGAAATTTAACCTCAGTCAAGTGGAATTACAAACACCACTAAGTGCGGCACATTTTCTTACTCTTAAATCCCCCAAATTATTATCTAAAATATACAGAACACTTTCTAAATTAGATGAATCAATATCCCTTCCTACTGCAAAGTGGGAAGCAGATTTATCAGTCAACCTAGACCAAAACTTCTGGTCTCAGATTTGCTTAAAAACTTTTAAATTAATTAAAAATCCCAGTCTGCAATTAATACAATACAAAATACTTCATAGAGTGCACTATACAGGTCATCGGATGTTTAAGATGGGCTTTACATCTTCCAACAACTGCTCACACTGTCAAGGCAATACACCAGACAATTACATCCACGCTCTTTGGTTCTGTCCACCAGTGCAAAAGTTTTGGCGCGAGATATGTGAAGACTTATCAAAATGTCTGAAATGTAACATTCCAACTTCCCCCTTAGTGTGTTTGTTGGGCAGCTTAGATAATGTCACTTCAGAAAAGAATATAGCCCATATGATCTTCACTGCCCTATGCATAGCCAAGAAAACAGTCCTCATGAACTGGAAAAATAAAAATAATCTTAATTCTAACCAATATAGAAATTATCTATTAGATTACATTAGTCTTGACACAGCCTCTGCCACCACATCAGATCAATTGCTCTGGGCCCCTTTTATCAGCTCCATCACCTAGTGGGGGTGGGGGGTCATAGTTTGGTCCCGCCTTCACTGTTGTGATTGGTGAGGGGGTAGGGACAGGCTTAGGGCGTCGGGGGGTTCCCCGGAGGCATCTTCCTTGGGGGGCTCAACCCGGGGTAGCGGTCACGTCCGGTTGAGGGCTCTGTTGGCTCTCAGGTGACTGTTTCCTCGCGGCTGCGTGCAGCGGGGCTAGGGGAGGGTCTGTGCTGACGGACGTGGGTTACTGACCTGGCAACCTGGCTGCCCCTGGGTGGGTCCGGGATGGGCGTGAGGTTCTGGGGGTGCTCCGTCTCTGGGCGGGGGCCCGGGCCGGGCCTCGGGGGCTCGGGTCCTGGTTGGTGTGTTGCCGGGGTTGTGGGCGGGTGGGTGCATGGGGGCCCGGCCCTGGAGCAGGGTGCCGCCGGTGCATCGAGCCGCCTGGGGGGCTCTTCAACTGGTGGGGGGGATGGTCACATCTGGCAGGAGCTTTCTTCTCTCAGGAACTCTCTGCAGGAGGGGGAGATACAGGAGAGGTGGAGGAAGATCTCAGCCTGGGCGTTTACCGTCTTATGTAGTCTGGAAGATGTGTGGTTGGTGGGGTGGGTGCAGTTTTCTCTGTGGTGGGGTTGGGTGGACTGTCCAGGGCTCTGTGGAGCCGGGGGGCGCTACTGCACTGGGCCCCGGTCTGATGGGCCTGGGCCCCCCTTCCCTGGCGGGTCGCGGAGGGTGGGAGTGCCTACTGGGGTCAGCGGGGGAGCTGGCCCCAGGGAGGGGTTACCTGCCCCTCCCTTCCTTCCCTCCCCATCTCCAGCTGCCTCCCTCTTCCCGCTCCTCCACAACCACCCACACATGCAGGGCCTTGGAGTGGGGGTATGTCACCAGGGTGCAGAGGAGGCTACCCCCCCCCCCTGTCCCCTTCTGGCTGCCTCAGCCTCAATTTTATCCCACAACTTAGACATTCACATTATTCACACTCTCATTACACATACATATAGGATCTTGGGGGTGGGCACAATCACGGAGTCCAAATCACCATCAGGGTGTATACCTCACCCCTGACGTCGTTGCCCACCTCTCAATTTTAAATACACTTAGTCATTGAGGGCTAGCAGGAGGGACCATGCGCTTACCTGCTGCTCCTTGGCAGGTAGCTCCATGCCCTCCTGGGTTTTAATTGCACCTTAGAACACATATGCATCAACACTACAATGAGCGGGTGGAGGGAGGTTTGGAGTCTTCTCCCACCCCCATTCTCTGCGGCCTGCTGGAGCGGGGGGGCTAGTAGGAGGAGTTGGCCGTCCGACTGCGGTCTGGGGTGTGGGGCCTCCCTGCTGCTGCGGAGTCGGGGTGGTCTGCCTCTCCCCACCGCAGGGAAAAGGGTAACACCACCTGGGTCTGGGTGCAATTCCCCCCTCCAGGGGCAAGGGTACCTAGACCCGGTTTGTAGAGTACGCTTGGGGAGTGTGATTGTGTGTACAGCGTCTCTTTATGTCTGTCTCCACGTTGGTTGAGTGTGGAGTGAGTGCATATGAGAGCATGAGGGTGGGAATGGATGTTTGTGTCTGTGTGTGCCTGTATGTCTGTGTCTATATGTCAGGTTGGGTATCAGACGCCACCTCTCTGGGGACACCTCAGGCCCTCCAAGGTTTGGAGGCCTATCTCCACCCACCACCACTTCCCCTGCCGGTGGCGGACTCCCTCAGGTGTCGGTGTGTTGGTGGTTCTTTGTGTCTGGGGGTGGGCGTCCGGGTACACACCGGCTCACTCCTTGGCGGCCGCTTGTCGGGGCCTGGGGCCTGGGGCTCGCTCGGGCCCCTTTGGAGGTGGGGTGCCCCCGGCCTCTCGGCCTAGGGCTCGGTCACTCAGGCGCAGCTGGGGGCCGGCGGAGCTCACGGGCGCGTCACTGCAACCCCCCCTGGCTTCTGCTCCGCGGCTGCTGAGTGAGCCCTCATCTGGGACTCTCCTCAGCTCTTACTGGAACAGTGGCGCGGCTGCCCCTCTGTTGGTCTTCCATGGTCTCTTGTGTTCTGGGGTCCTCTGGATGTCTGGAGTTTTGATCTCCTCCATACCCGCTTCACACCCTGGAGGACGGGGCTGTGGCCCCCCCACACTCCCTAGCAGATCATTACATGGAGAAACCTTTGGAATGCAAGCATGCTGATCCACACAGGTATGCACACATGGGTATTCACAGACGCGGACTAAAGCTTTCTTGGCTGCTGCCTCAAAGCACACTGTGCGCTGTCTATCTTGCGTGCTGCACAATATCGTTTATTACTTAGTAAATACTGATATCTATGACTAGCTAGTTTATTGTGATGGTGCTTTGTTTTCTCTATTATTATGTTGCTCTTTGTTGTTTGCTGTCTCCTCTGTTTGTTTGTTTGTTTGTTTTTTCTCCATACAGGTGACCCAGGAGTTTTTTTTTTTTTTTTTGTCTCTCTTCCCCCCCCTTCTCACCGTCTCTTCTCCCCTTGGGTTTTCTTTCTTTCTCTCCCCCTCTCTCTCTCATTCATTCCCCCTGTCCTATTTATTAAAAAAAAAAAAAAAAAAAAAAAAAAAAATGACAAAGGATGAACTGAAGCTCTGCCATCACGTAATGTCGCATACTGCTGTTTCTGATGTCATTTAAAGAAAAAAAAAAAAAAAAAAAAAAAAAAAGAAGTGGTAATCACCAGACGCCCCATGTTACGATATTATCATGATACTTCATTCTAGATATTATTGCAATTTCTAACATTTTGTGACATTCTGAGTATTGGAATAACAAACTGTTATTTATCACCTTTTTCAACTTGGTTAAACTTTGTCAATATTTGTTTTAATTAGACTCAATAAGATTAAGTTATCTCACTTCAGTTATTTGTTTTCTGCTGCAACACTGAAAGCATTTCAAGCACACCAACACTGAAACCTGACATAAATGCTGCCATTATACAGTCAGTCTGGTATCAGTGTGCGATTGTATGGAGTCTACAGTAGATTTTCTCTTCATCGCTTGCCATTTAGTCAAAAGATTCTTTCAACAGTGAGCCATGAAAGCCTGGACCTAACTGCATCATCGTGCTCACATAATAATAATGTTCCCTTTAAGGCTTAAAATTGGAAAAGCATCAGTTCTTCAAAGCCTCTAACAAACATTGATGAGTCATTCAGACTGCTGCATCTTTCCTTTTTTTTTGTCTTACAGAAACGCACAGATCTGCTTCACATCCAGCATCCCTGCTGCCTCAGCTTGCTGAGTCACCAAGCTGGTGTGGGATGCCTACAGAAGGGCATGACGCACACAGGCCATCCCTGCAGTGCTCGGTTGGCCCTGTCAAATAGAAGTTGAGGGCAGCCAGAGCCTCACACTGGGAAGTGTGCCCTCAATTTGAAGGGCACTTTCTGAAAACTGAATAGTTCAGATGCATAAGTTTGGCAAATGTCACTCGGCTGAGGACAGAAGGAGGAGACAGACTGATGTGTTTGTGTACTTCCTGCGGGCATGTTTGCTTATTTCAAACTCTCACGCAGCTGGAGCAAACACTTTTTATTTCTTTTGCTCTTTTATCTCTGTTGTTTGCACTCACTCACTTGAGAAATGATAACTTGTTCACTAAAGTAAACACTGCACTCTATCTAATCTGATGCTTGTCCTCACTCTGCTGCAAGTGACTTTTTTAAGTACCTAAAACTTGGTTATCAACCGTTTTTTTGATCATATTCAATTGAATTGAATTCAGTATTATTTATATAGCACCAAATTACAACAGCAGCCGCCTCAGCACACTTTACCACACATACTGTAATGTGAAGACCCTACAATAATACAGAGAAAACATAACAATCAGACAACACCTCTGATCTGAGCAAGCACTTGGCAAGAGTGGAAAGGAAAAACTCCCTTTTAACAAGAAACTCTCCATCAGAACCAGCCTCAGGAAGGGGCAGACATCTGCAAGTGATGGATAAATGTATAAATGCAGAGAGAAGAATAAGAAACACTCAGTGCATCATGGGAAGCTGTCAGTAGCCTGGGCCTATTGCAGCGTAACTTTGTTTCTAGTGTTTGCATGTTTAAGGACAGTGGGAAATTTTAGCTAGCAATGGACAATCATCAATAAAATTCTATACCAAATTATTGTTATATTAGAGTTAATGGAATTACAGTAAACATACTAAAATAACCACACAGCTATCAGGCTTCCCCTACACACACACTAAAAAACTGTCAGTACTTTTTGTTTAATTTGCGCATTCCAAAAACAGAAGCGTCTAATTTTACCACATGTGTTCAGCAATATGCTCAAAATGTTTTCTTGGCATTTTGGATTTGTATATTTTTAGTTTGGTGATAATGATGCGTTTCCTTTTTTTTCCAACTGCAAAGGTTTTCGAATTGTTTCATAACCGAGAGGTGTGTTAATTTTCTCCACTTGTCGAGGACCATTTAGTCTTTCCACTGAAGTTCAAGTGTAAAAATCACAAACCAGCCGCAATATTTCTCACATTTTCACACGGCATTAAACCACAACACCTGAGGTCTGTCCTTCGAAGCACAGTTCTCACATACGTCGATGGCGCAGCAACAATTATGTTGATAACTTCAGGACTATTACCCTTATTACTTTCAGGGTTCAGTAAGCAACCTAAAAAGCGCTGTGCTTAACACGCCATTATGAACTAATCTACCAACATGAGCAAGAACTTTAAGGAGAACGCAGCAGGACCAAAGCTGCCATAAAGTGCTATCTCTCACAAAAAGCTTTCATAGGGAGCCAGGACTTAAACAGCTCTTGTTATAATTCAGGTAATGGCCCTGAGTGCTGAGTCTACAAAAGACATGCTCTGATAACAATGCTTTCTTCTACCTTTTCAAAAGAAATCTACCTCGTCAAACACAGACCAACCTAAGTTGAAGGCCTCTTCCTGCGACTATTTAGGGGTTTATAAGGCAAAACTAAATCCCAGCACTGAGACTCCATTCATTTATTAAACTCGTAGCATACCCATTTCGGTAAGGAGGAATCTATTATAATTCCATGCTGTTCCTGGAGATCAGTTTCTACCCCTGACATGTCTATTTCAAGCTGACCTTTCCTCTTGCACTCTCTCCCCAGTCTGCCTTCTTAAATCCTGAAGTAAATGCATACTCTCTATCATTTCTTATGTTGTTTTATCTTCACCAAAAGGTAGATAAGTATTTAAAAAAAGCTTTCATAACACCCCTGACACAAGTACTCCCTGGTTTCTTACCACTTTGTAGGCTTCACAGGAGAAGCGGCTGTAGCTTCTGGCTGGCACCCTGAGCCCGCTGTACCCCGCCATGTGGGGCCACAGGTCGATAAACACGAATATCTGGGTGAAGATAACTTCAGATTTTGAAAATCCTTTAGCTTCAAAAAGACCAAAAGATAAGAGCACTTCGTGCGCACTGGAACAGATAAGTGGTCATGCTGTGTGCCCCCCCTCACATACACATCTCTGTGACAACGTCTGTCTGGCTTGCTTGTAGGAAAGGGGCATGCTTTATTCCTCCATAAATGTACTTCTCTCTTATCTCACCGTGTTTTAGTCAGCTTCATAGTGACGTCTCAGACAGTCTGACACTCTTTTAATCTTCCTCTCCCTCTCCCTCTCTCCCTCCCTCCCTCACTGTCTGTCATTCACTGAGTCAGACACCTTGACTCAGTTCCTTCTTCTGCTACGAGTGGAGAGACTGTCAAAAGAAAACTAACTTAGAAACGGAACCTTTTATGTTTAATACTTGAGAACTGTGTTAGGGAGGATTGCTGTGTTTGGAAAAGACAAACAAGACAAAAACCCAAAACTCCAGCGTGAAAGACCGTTAACTGTCAGGCTTTCCCTACATAAGTTACCTACATTATCGGTGGCCCAACCTGCATGTAACAGTTCTTCAATTAAGCCGTGTCTTCTGTTGTACTAGGGGAACATAACTGTTGCTGATTCAGGCAATGAGAAAGAAATCTGATTCTGAAGTTTCCTACTGTTCGTGGTGCTTCACAGCACACCGTTGCTCCCTGTGTCGAAGACAGATTATATAAATATGATGGATGTCTTTGCTCCTCACACTTAATGACAGGACACTTTAGTGACCTTCATGCACACCTGGTGCTGTACTTTACAGCAGGCGCGCACACACACGCACGCACGCACACACTCAAATACAAACACAAAAATACGATTGGTCTCAGGTGTCAGGGGTGGGCTGTGCTACTTCCCAAATCCAGCCATCATCTTATGTCATCAGCAGTGTGCTGCTTCACATTCACAAAGGGACCTCACACCTTACAATGTCACTAAAACAAATACAAACTTCAAGTGTGGGTCTCAGAGCAGCTTCACTAAAGAAACTCTCCATGCTTTGCTTAAGAAAACACATATCTGCACTGCAATGTGCTGCCTTCTACGGGCTTTTAATCTGATGACTTCTAAATCGTATTAAAATAAATAAAGACAAATACATCCTCCAGTTTTCTCTAACATTAAAGACTTTTTGTGGGACAGCACGGTGGCGTGGTGGTTAGCACTATTGCCTCACAGCAAGAAGGTCGCGGACTTGAATCCACATCCATCTGGCTAATTCTTCTTCCAAATACATCTGGGGTTAGGTTAACTTAGTATTCTAAATTGCCCATAGGTGTGAATGTGAGTGAGAATGGTCGTCTGTCTCTCTGTGTTAGACCTGCAAAAGACAGACGACCTGTCCAGGGTGTACCCCACCTCTTGGCCTGTGGCAGCTGAATTATGCTCTAGTGATATAACATGGATGAATACATGCATTTAAGATTTCTCTTTCCTCAGCATCCCTCCGTGCTGCTGCAGGCTGAGGGTGACATGTGGCAACACATCCCCTCTGACCCATTCTGGGCTGGCTAGCAGATGGCTGGTGGGAGATGATGGATGGACTGAGTCACTTACACAGCAATCAAGAAGTGAGGGGTGGGAGTGGTACATAGGGGCATCCTACTTACCCAACAGTGGTATATTTTTCTGTCACTTCTGACACAGTCTCAACAACATTCACTGTGAATGCAGGAAACTTGCTCGTCTTAAAAAAAAACAGAAACACAGCACTGGGCAAAGGGAATTCTCTGCACAGCTCTCAGTGAGCACTAGCAGACACAAACAGATGGCTTCTGAGAAAACAAGCATCACAAAGGTGTCCTGGTCTGACAGAAATGACAACAGTCTGCTCTACCAGCTGCTGTGCCATGCCCTGCGCTCTAACACTGAAATTTTCTGTGCTTGACCAGTGGGTGGTCAAACAGACTTTCCATAGCAACACTTTATGATGTACTATAACTACAAAACTAGAGGCGAATGCAAGCTTAAGTCAGGGAAGCAATTCAAGAAAAAAAATCAAGAAAAAGGTATATAATACTAATAATACAAATAGTTTTATATGTATTTATCTTTATCTTATTTCTTCTTTTTAAAATAATTATTCTTATATACCAGACAGGTTGCAGTGACCATACTATGAAAAACACCTGAAATTACCTGGAAATAGCAGTAAGTTTTCCCCTTTCCAAACACAAGCCATTCAAACACAAGCCTTCTAAATGTCTAAACATTCCTTTGCTACAGTGGAAAAAGTTTACTGGGTGTCTTTCCCATCATCCGTCCTGACAAACCAAACATAAACGTTTTAAAGACGGAGTACGAGGTGCATGTTCTTCATACAGTAATCCCACCAAACCAAAAACAAACAAAAACAGCACAAAGGCATTTGTGCTGCTTTCTTTTTCTCTCCTCTTCATTAAAAGTGTATCTGTGGCTGCAGCTTTTCCTTTGGTGTCATGAGCAGGATACACTATGGTTAGTTCATGGTCTGTAAGGCCCTTGGCAGCGATCCACTCCATGCCAGTGTACTCACACTGTCCTCTCAAGTGGCTTTAACCCACAGAAAACTGAACCAGGCCAGCTTTAAATAAGCCCTCGTGCCTTTGCTTACTCTCTGTTTGGCACATGAAAGACATGTGGCTTTGTGAGGCATGGAGGCCATACTAGGCACATGTAGACAAACGACTTGGCCAGAGCTGTGCTGTTAAGAAGATAGGAAACAGGGCCAAGAGACGGAGTGAGTATGTGCTGGCACCTGTACTTGTCAAAAGTGATCTGAAGACCACGGGCTGAAAAACATCATCAAGTAATCGATAAAAAGAAAAGAGCATTTGCATCCAGCAGCGAGATCTGTGAATGTACAGAAAGGTTCTTCCAGCATATGAGAGAGAAGTGAATCATGAGTACGTCAAAATTCCCCAAAGTCGTGCACGGCTGAGACGGCACAGCAGTGTCTGCTACGCAACATGTAATCAACATCAATTTTGAGACATGCAGCCTGATGCACATGAGGGCACAGCAGCTGTTATAAAGGCAATTTTGGTAGTGATGTTAGAGCGAAACAGCTTCATCGTGGTCCTTGAAAATCAGCAGATATATGCAGCATCTGAGGTGTGAGCTCCAGAACTCTACAATACCACTGCTGTTGTTTTAACTCTCCTGCATTTGGAAAAGCACTTATCCACCATACGATTACTTTTTAAGCCCTGTATAATGTATATTCAACCTTCAATCTTTATACCTTTGAGTCTGATGTTAAATTCCACAGCTTTTTCAGTTCAAAATTGGCCAAAGATTGCTGCTGCTTTCACATCCTTCTATTCAACCAAATGTTTGGGTGCATTATGGTTACAGTGCATGCCATGTACCTGTGATTTCTTAGGATCAGCCACTTGACTTTATCAAATGCAACTAAGTACATCAGTTTTTAAAAGGAAAAAACAGATGTGCTTTGAGTTTACTTATATGAATTTTCAGAGAAGAATAATTTAAGAAGGGGTAGGTACGGCATGCCGTGGGTGCGGTGTGCTATTGAGAGCTTGAGTTTGTCATGCATGGGTATAGCCTTGACGGTGTAGAACATCACAACTATTTGCGTAACTGAAAACAAAAACATGGTTTTACTCCTCTGCATATGCTGGCATGACTCAGGATCAGTATTAAGCACATCATTCTCGCATTTTGATTTATGCTGCATGGGTCACACATCGACAAAAGAATCTTGACAATCAAATAATCAATAGACCTGTTCTATAACAGAGAGAACTATGGACATCGACTATACTTCATAATAAAAAGAAAGGTCATTTTAATTTCTCTAAGTGTGTGCACATGTTGGGCTGTGCGTGCCTTTGTCAGCCCCACTCTATTTCACAAAGGCACATGGAAAACACACAATCCCCCTCCTCATTTGAGTTGTGTGGAGGTTAGCAGTGTGTAATTAAGCTAGCCCTCTTATCAGCTCATCTCAAGGCTTTGGCAATAACCTCCTCTGCTTCCATCTCCCCTTCCTCTCTGGGCTCACAGGAGATCCAGATAAGGAACAAGGCTGAAAAAGAGAGAGATGTGGAGAAAGACAGAGAAAAGAAAAAGAGTGTGTTCTGTCCGCTTCCGTCGTTACGTGTAAACTCAACAGGATGCCTATTATCCTAACAGACTTTTATTAAATCTGCTGCTTCCTACTTTTATCATATACATCAGTCATTACACAGACCCCCCCCCCCCATTTGTTTGCACCACAGGACCCACCTGCACCTGACCGGACCTGTGTTTTATCTCACTGTCCCAGATGCTGTTGAATTTTTACCATCTCTGTGCCATCATACTTATATGACACCAAACAGTAGGCAACAAAGCCGCAAGCAAACCTGATTTTTTCCCCCCCTTAAATGCTATAAAGGGGAACACACACACACACACACACACACACACACACACACACACACACACACACGCACGCACGCACGCACGCACGCACACAAATGTGCTACACAACTCAGTTTAAAGCCTTAGATAAGCCTGTTTTAACTTTCCATGCAGACATCAAAGTGAAGCTAGTATCAGGTGAGGGGAAATCAAGATGCATGCCTTCAGCATTTTCTTCTGATATTAAAACGACCGCCACTAATCCACTACAGCTAACACTGTAGCTGCGGTAAGGTTTTGGACTGATGAGACAAGCACTTTTACTGACACATAAACACAAAGTGAAGAAAAAAATGTTCTGATGTTACAGCTTCAGGGAAGGACGTGAATAGAAAGAGCTGTCAACAACAGAGAGAAGCCTACATACTTTTCTATATGCACAGTCAAGAACTGAAATGCATGGTTTTCTGATTTCATATGGGTGGTTGACCTTTGTCATGATCTGGAAGTGTTCACCCTACCAGTTTCATGGTGAAATTGTTCTGCTCCCAGCGGCAAAACATCACACTCATGTTACGTCGTGCAGTTTCCTTCCTCAGAGACACCTGCCTCACACTGAGGAAGACTGTTGCTTGCCCAGCCAAACCAAAATATAAGCCATTTGTAGCAGGTCTAGAACAACCTGCACTGAGCAGAGCTGGAGCAAAATATAGAAAAATCCACAAATTAAAAAAGAATCCAATTGCAAGTTTGAATCCCGACTGGGTGCACCGTTGGAGATCCAGGGAGAACAGAAGAGCTACTGCTTGCTGGAGCCCCAGCAGGTCTCTGTATGCCTGGGAGGGGGGGAAGGAGCTCAGTCCCTCCAGTTTCTCTCCACCCACTCTGGGACATAGGAGGAGGGAAAAATAAAGGCAGGAGGTGAAAGGCAAGAGGCGCTCCGCGGCTTCTGCTGCCGCTCTGAGAGGCAGCCAAACCAAACGCGGTGGAGAAGAAGCAGGAGAGGATTCCCCCTCATGCTTGGCCCACAGCAACACATTGTGCTATTCCTCTTCAATGGACTATTGGTCATATGGGGAGGGGACAGCAAGAGAAAGGGACAGGCCTCTTAACCTTTCTACCACCCCTCCCCCGACAGTCTACCCCATACATGACAAAAAAGTGAGCACAAAAGACAAAAAAGGGATGATCGGTGCTCCCTTGATAGCAGTGGAGAGAATAAATAGTGAGAAGTGCAGAGCCAAAGTCCAAACCACGTAAAGCTCAATGCTAACCGTAAGTTTTCTATTTATTATTTCTTTAACCGGCTCCTCTGCTGCCTGTTAAATTTTTTTTTTTTTTAAAGCCAAGTTTTATTTTTCCCAACCATAGAAGGAACAGTCCGCTCTCTGATCAGCCGTCACCCGCAACATACTGCAGCAGCTGCATGTGTTTATTTATGTGCATGCGTACAGTGGGTTCATAACCTAAGCATTTATGTATGTGTGAGTGTGTATGTAAGAGTCCACAGTACAGGATGCCCTGCGTTTGAGCGCGTTCCAACCCCCTGTGCACACACGCCGCAACCACCGACCACAAATTACAAGCTGAATTTGAATTTTGGGAAAGGCCCAAGATTTACAGAAAGTTCCCACAGTAGGGGGATGCCTGATCGCTTCCAGCAGGCGGAACAAAATGCTTTAAGCTTTATGAAACAACAATAACACTGAAACCATGAAGACAGTAGAAAGTAATGAAAGAAAGGGTTTGCTTTTCAACGGCATTTTATACTGCCAAAAAAGAACAGAGATGCAGCTTACAGCCGTCCAAGGCAGGTTTTCTACTCGGTGACTGAGAGGAAATGTGCATTTTATGTTTTCATATTCAGAGCTCAAAAGCGCCGTAAACTTGAAGTCAACACAATCAACTGTCAGTGGCTTTCAGTTAAAATAATTACTCTGTACATGATTGAGATTCAAGTTTTGACTTGACCCTGTAATTGTGTTTGTTCCTTGCTAGTGATAGTGACACCCATCACAAGTGTTTTGCATAAAGAAAAAAGAAAAACAACAACTGAAAAATCATGACAATAAAACCGAGGGTAGCTAAAGACTGAGTTAAATATCAATATGTTATTCAAATCACAAAGTTAATGATCTTATTTTAGTGCGTTAGTATGCAATGAAGGCAGCACAGTGGCACGGTGGTTAGCACTGTTGCCGCACAGCAAGAAGGTCCTGAGTTCAATTCCAACATCAGGCCAGGGTCTTTCTGTGTGGAGTTTGCATGTTCTCCCCGTGTTTGCGTGGGTTCCCTCCGGGTACTCCGGCTTCCTCCCACCGTCCAAAGACATGCAGCTTGTGGGGATAGGTTTAGGAGTGAATGTGAGTGCGAATGGTTGTCTGTCCCTGTGTGTTGGCCCTGCGACAGACTGGCGACCTGTCCAGGGTGTACCCCACCTCTCGCCCTATGACAGCTGGGATAGGCTCCAGCACCCCCCGCGACCCTGAAAAGGACAAGCGGAAGCAAATGGATGGATGGAGCATGCTAATTTACCATTTGAAGGCAGAAATATGTATACTAACAGCCATTAAAACTGTGACTTCACAAACCAAAAGTCAGCCTGCAGCACAATGATGCCATTACTATAGAAGTAAAAGGCTCGAGATACATGTATTTCTATAAGGATAGCTATCTATAGCCCCTCGTCCAGCTTAATGGGTTAGCTAACAAAGGCAAAATGGCTAATGCTAAAGCTATCTTGAATCCAGAGTCAACCTAGGGTCAAAGCACTTAGGAGGAAAATTATAGAGGTGAATGAAAAATTTAACAGAGTCTATGTCCTGTCTTCTGAAGCTACCGAAAATTACGTTAATAACTTGTAGCAGATTTTCTTTGGTAAGTTCAAATATGTCAGGTAAAGGTGGGTGTACAACGGCTCATTTTCATTTGATTATTTATCAATGAAAATAATAGTAGCAGAGCACTTTGTTTTCAGTATTTCAGTGACAGAAGAACCTGTAATAGACTGCAGTTTGGGGGAAATTATCAACTTTAATACTTTCTTTTATTATGAAAATAACATTTTGTATCAGAAAAAGCTGTCAATTTTAGAAAGAAAACTGAAAATCGAAAAAAAAAAATTGGAATTGTTGCTTCTCTAACAAATTGTTAGAAAGTTGCTGATTGTTTTTATGTTGTTCATGAAAGAAAAGGAACTGAATTTAGGGGATATGGACACACACTGACAGTACTTTAGCAAGTAGCTGCACCAACATGTTAAAAATGTTCATGTTGTATTTGTAGCTTTTTAGCTGATTATCAGATGGTTCCTATTCTTTAAACAGGCAAAAACACTGCAGGCATCCTGCCTTTTCTATGCTATAGTTCAAGTGATAACCACCACAAAAGAAAAGCCAATCAACACAGCCTCCCACACCACTGAAACATCAGTCTCCTACTACACGTAACTGGCATTGATTTAATGATATTCTGGCTCTACAAGCGGAGAATGTGTCAGCATTTAGTGCTTCTGTTTAACTGTTTTAGTCCAAGTCTTCAACAAGCTCATTAAGTGAAGTCACAGTGAATGGGCTGAGTATGGTCCTTTCACAGTCCCAGATAAACCTTAGTGTGTCGGGGACAATGGGGATAACCCCATCATGGAAGGGTCTTTGTTTTGGGGGACCCAAACCTCTGTGTTCTCAAAGCCTGGGGAGGAAGACTGCAATAATAATGGGGGTGAAGGGGTGGGATGGACCTGCTGCCTGGCTGTGCTGTTCTGGATGGAGGTGATTTGGGGGTGGGAGGGATTGAGGGACATACGGACTTACTGGAGAGGCAGCTGTGGAAATAACGGCAGATTATATCCTTTCTCTCTCTATAGCTTTGACATTGTCTTGTGTCTAAACAAACTAAATACCTAAAGGTTATTGCAGGTACAAAAATTAGGTAATCACGCATCATTCATTTTTTCTACTTCTTTTTCTGCAAATAAGTGAGTAAGATAGGACACTACAACCTAAGAGTGGTGGACAACTTGACACCTGGGAATGTTAAGGAGATTAAATCTCAGAAGTGAAGTCAGTGAGACACTTGCCTATGCTACAAAAACAAAGCCCTTAATATAATCAGAAGCAAAGGTATCTTGAGGAAGTAAAATGTCTTTTTCAAAAAAACATTTTTTTAACCTAAATTCAGCTTTTAAAGCACTGTCATGTGGACAGATTAACTCTTTGATGGCAGAAAATGGCATGAATGTGTGCTGGGGTGGCTGTAGCTCAGGAAGTGGAGCAGGTCATCTATTAATCAGAAGGTTCGAACCTTGGCTGCTCCGGCTTGCATGTCAAACTATCCTTGGGAAAGACACTGAACATGTTGCTCTATGATGATTCACATTCTGATGATTTCATCACAGCGTGAATGATAAATAGAAAACACTAGAAAAAAGTGTTTATAGGAATGGATGAATGAGACATGTTGTGTGAAGTGGTCTGAGTGCTTGAGTAGAAAATCTATATAAGAACCAGTCCATTTACCATGTCTCCCCACAGTAAGACACCATACAGGCAGACAGATGTAATACCTGCTAAGCTTTAAATGAGTATTAACTACAGTATCTTACACATTTACTACTTTCAATTGTTGAATTTAAGGGTATGACGCAAGCATAAGAAAATTACATTTATAACATATTAACTGGGCACAGTGCTGCACTCAACATAATGTTAAACTCACCTTCAGTTTGTTCTGTTCGTATAAAGCAAAGAAAATGTTATTACAGTTGTCTGGTGTCCCATTACAAACCTGATTAGAACAGTTTGGATCCAAGGATGCCATCTGGGCCCATCTACCACAGCTACCAGCTGAGGCCACCTTAGTGATGTCTTATTGATGAAACAGCATCTAAACACACCAGACAGCCCAGTCCAGTCACAGACTGGAAAAGGTTATCTAATCCAGCAAAAAAAGCACAAACTGTTCACAAGTCATTTGATATTCTTAAATAATATGTAATCCCTGAAGGGAGGTTAACTGTTTAAGTAAAATAGATTGGTTTATTCATGCATGCTTCGGAGCAGGTGAAGCTGGTGTCTTCAAAGTTACGGTACTTAATGTGTTAAGGATCTGGGAGAGGCTTCTTGAATGACAGATTTACAGCCCAGCTCCTGGATTCAGCATTTATCAGCAAGCCTAAACCAGTCCAACTGAGTAAGCCCAGACATGCAGTACAACACACACAAACACAGTACAACGCATACATACTTTCATTGTGATTCTAGCCAGGTTGTAATCAGAGCAATAAAACGGCATGAGAAACTCCCTGAAGCTGGATGGAGAAATCCATGCTATCGTCTTTTCTCAAGCAGGCAGTGTCTACAGAAAGCCAGGCAATATTTCATAGTTGTTTTATGTCTATTTACACTCAACAATCAAACCCAGAGCACAGCTGAGAACCATACAGACAGATGGTGATATGCTTAACATTTAGGAAATACAGTATATACAATACATATCTAAATATTTGGCCAAAAATGTAACTATCTCTTCCAAATAAGTGCGTTAGATAGAACATTAAACTTCCCGTTTGCTACTTGCTTGATCATTTAACAGCACCAAACGTTACTATAACACCAGATCTCAGAAGTGAAGATTGTGAAAGAAGAGTCAGAGCTGAAGGGGAAAACATAAGGCTCTAAATGCAAAAAGAAGCAACCTATTAGCAACCTTCTTCGTTCATTCATTCTAAGCTTTTCTTAACCGACAGTGTAGAGCGGGAGGAGCATGGATTAAAAAGAGCTTGTGGAGATTTAATGTACACTACCATTTTTTACATTTCATTTGAAACAATCACCTCACAATCATGCTTACACACCTAATCAATTACCAAAAACACTTTGACCCTCTGGGGATTAGAGAAAATTCAAAATAAATTCAAACTTCTGTGCCTAATTCTTGTTTTTTGTTTTTTTTTTAAACATCATTGAAGATGCCTGGCCTGGAAAAAAAAACCCAGCACAAAATACCATGATCTTCATGCCCATGATGAGTATATGTAACTTTTGGCCACATATATATGTATATGTAATCTACTCAACAGGATTTCTGTGCCGTCTCTTCATATTATATCAAAGTTCCAATTTTTCCTAGCTTTGAACATGTAATTTTTCTTTGTACGGTTCATCTGTTTAAATCTAACACGTCGCATCAAACTTTCATGACCATCATATGTCATTGGCTCCCTGCTGGCTCTATGGATGTCATAAAGTTATCCAACAGAGTGTCGGTCCAGCAAGACCCTTGGTGCGATCCTCTGGGGAGGGTGAGCTCAGCCCTGCTGACCTCTACCTTCGTTTTCTACGTCGCCTGCTGCTTCCAGACTGACATGAAGCTGATTGTGTTAGTCTGAGCACTCTGCCGTGCAGATTCCTCACGCGGCGCCACCCACCATAACCCGCTTGTCTGCACAAATGGGGTCCTTGTGACAACTAACACAAGGAAAGCAGAGAAGGAGAGAAACCAAAGTGAGGAGGGCACCTTGGAGGGAGATCAATGGAAGGATGTTGACTCAGGAGAAGCAGATGCCCAGTCTTAATTAATATGGTTATGTCCTCAGCCATGACCTCACACAGGAAGGACAGGGGTCGACCACACAGGAAGTGGAATCTGATCGAGATGCATTAGGCAGAGATGAAGTCATTACAACTGTAGCCAACTGTCACATGATCACATATATGCTTGAGAAAAAATACTGCAAAGAAAACACAAAACCATCATGGTCATTTATCGATAACAAAAACTGCTCGATGATTTTACAGCTTCTTGCTGTCTTGACTGTCATTTTCCCACACTCTACGTCAAATGCAACTTTTTGATTATTTAGTTCCTGATTTTTACCTGAACAGTTCTACTTCTTACTCTCATACAGTACATAAGCATGAGCACATTTATTCTAACAAGTAAACCAGGCCTGAAAAGCTCCCACATGCAACATTTTTAGATAAAACAATATTTAATATTCATGAAATTATAAATGAAATCAGCACTTAACCTAAACACATACACTGCTCGGTTCTTTATCTCTGCACCATTTCACACTGACAAGGTGCTCAGGGACCTATTGGAGGACAAGCTGCCTCCTCATTTCAGATAAAAGCCATACATCCCAGTCTCAGTATATCTGACCATTTTCAGTCTGTGCCTAAAGCATCTGCTGGTATCACAGCTACTGGGTTGTTTCAGCCCAACCTGATAAATCTGCAGGATGACCGCCTCTGTGTTGTCTGACACAGGACACACACAGGTGGCGATGCAGCGCTTGCACTGGCTTCCTCCTCCCTCACAGTGATAATGAAATGTGTGATTGGCTACTGGTTGAAAACCTCTTATCTCAAACGTGTCAGCTGCCAGGAATTAAAGAAATCCACCTCGGTTTCCAGACTGACAACAGTGACATCTGAAACCACAAAATGATAAAGTGTATAACCTGAATTCATGAGGATCACTCACAACACCTAACAAGACATGGCCCTTTCTCCTGGACTCATTGTCTGAATCCTGCAGTGTGTTGAATTCTCTGTTATTCCTTTTGAACAATGAAATCTACAACAAAGAGTCACTCAAACATCCATAAAATTTAACTTCCACTTGCAGTGCCTTCTGTAGAGACATATGTGTATGTGTGGCCTTTTGTCATGGTAATAAAAAAGAAGCAATATAGTCACCCAGCACCCCCACCCAATCTGACCTGCTCCAGGCAGGCAGGAAGACATTAGCAATCCAATGCAGGATGACAGTTTTCTGCCTTTCACTCTCACCTGCTGGGCTGTGTGTTAAAAAGGCTTAGGTTGGATGTAAGCACCATAAAAAAGTCATTACTGCCTTTCACAGGATGCTGATGAGAGACCCAGCGTATGAGAGGGGTCAAGTGAAATGGGCTTTAAAGGTTGATGCTGACATTTACAGGCCAATAATGCTTTTATTAAATATTTTCTGCATTTGTTCGATTGCTTTCACTTGTCCTGTTTCATGCTTAAAGCTCTGTGTAGTATTTTTGCTTCTTTAGAATCAAAGAGCTTGAAAATCTTCCAAACTAACATTTACACAGCATAACTGAACAGCATAACTCTTTATATCTGGAAAACAAACAACTGTTAGTCAAATGATATACATATGTGTATGTGTGTGTGTGTGTGTGTGTGCTTGCATATATAATCTCTACACTTTCATCACCATCAGTCAGTACCTCCCGTTTAAAGGTCATTTAATTAGCTTTGTATACGTAATTAAATTGCTTCACACATGTTACTTGATACATATGTTTGTCAGTCATGCAATGGACTCAGACTCAATTTTAATTTTGAAACTGGAGAAAATGATAATCTCTGGGATTTATAGATTTTTATGAATGGAAGGAATTACATTAACAGAGCCTTGTGTTAGTAATGTATCTGTTACCATGATGATTTAATATCTAAACGAAGCTCTTTATTACCAGCCCCATAAAATGAGGGCCTGTCTTAATTGTAGTTCGTTGTTTGTTTCCACACTGTGTTTTGAAGTGATTGGGATTCAGCTCACAGGCTGAAATGAGCTTTTGTAATGAGTCTAATAAAGCCAGTCTTTACAGACAGTCTGCCTTATGCCTGCATCTGGAGAGATGCTTATTAAGATAGTAGCTCCTTATCACACTGGCACACAGACAAATCTCTCTGTGTGAGTGAGCGTGTGACTATGTGTGTTTGTGAGTATGTGTTTTTAATGCCTTATAAAAGGACTACGTATGCTGCACATTGTACCAAAATGTATTTTTCAGGATCTCCTGCCGCCAGTGTGACTTTCAAAAATTCTTGGTTTGAACCTTTACCCTTTGAAAGCTGTAGCTGAGAATTAATGAGCTGGCAATAATGAACAATTAGATTACAAAGAGGGAAAAGAGGGAATGGGGGTGGGGGGCAAAGAAGGTAGAGAGCGAAGGTGCTCAGGGTCAAAACTGAGGCATTTATAATGAAAAGAGAAGCAATGACAGATGCCTTCAATGACAGGAATAACCTACATTCACACCCACACAATTCATGGTGTCTGCGGATGGAAGAAGGCGCAGGAGAAAACTCAAACACCAGAGGGCAGTAGAGTATCTGTTCAAGGCAAGGCGCTCAGGAATAACAGTATGGGAAAAAGTTAAAGGTCACAACAGCTGAACAGCAGTCATTTCTTATGATGTCACACATTAGAGGGAAAGACAGTACACACACACACACACACACACACACACACACACACACACACACACACACACACACACACACACACACACACACAGAAAACAGCTTCAAATACCATTCACACATTTCCAGACTATCACCTTCACATCAGATTCAGCAGATTGTGCCAGACTCCACTCACACACAGCACACACACAGACTAAGCACTATCCTTAGTACTATCCAGGACTATCCTCTTCTCTGCCTGTAAATACAGCCTGCCTGTCTCCCTCTGCCTCCTGCTGCACTATGGATTAACTCTTTGTTGCAGGTGTACACAACATGTTTGTGTGTTTAGTGCCAACTGGGCCATCCAAGCTGGATGCATGGGAGGAGCACAGCCACGGACACACTCTGGTATCACTTTACTAATCCGTCAGATAACTACTGGCATACTCTGCTAGTACCCATTATGTTCAGGGCATGCTGTGTTTGGTGTTTGCCATTCAAACACATCTGGTTCTGCTTATGCTTTTTCCTATATTTCCAACCATTTATAAAAAGGATGGGGGAGGGGGGGGGGTGTCAGCAATGATGTGATCTGTTATGGGAGGGGCTTTTTTCCTTGAAATTAGATTTGAATTTCAGGAGATCTTCATGCTCAAATAAAAAGAAGCAGCAGCAGTCATAGAGATGACAGAGACAGTACAAGCAAAAGGGCAAGTATTCATGGTTGAGAAATGACTCAAACTTCAACCCACCCTTATGACTAGTCTATTGACATCTTCTGTGGGCACTGAAATCTGTTCCTGACTCTCTAAAGATGATTTTTCACCCATTTGTATTGATGAAATCTGGTGAAAAAAATGGACCCTCCAGAGAAAAAGCTCTTACCCCACCTCACAAGCATTAATTGCTATGAAAGCTGCTGCAAAGCTCTGGACATAGCATCTTTTAATTTATACATAACCAGAGGAAGAAAAATGAATGTCACCAAATGACAGTGGAGTGAATGTTAGGATGACTGGAATCCTTTGTGACTATTAGGCAAAAGACAAGTTCTCACTGTTGTGTCTGGTGAGGCAGCCATCACGTCTCCAGACAGCCTCGTCTCATCTCACCCTGCCATCAGAGGAGATTGAGTTCATGCTAAGGACCATTGGAGTCTGTGCAGGTACTCCACTGAGGCTTTGACCTGCATGTGGAAGACTCATCAAAAACCTCATCAGGAATTCTGCCTCGGAGCCCTCCGATCTGTTCAGTCATTTCCCTGGGTGAAGCCCAGCAGACACAAGGCTGAAATAAGGGCAATAAAGCTAATATATGAACAAACACTACTTTGCTGGACTAATAAGGGTATTCTACCAAACATGGCTTTAGATAGAAATCCCCCATCTCTCTGTCACCTACATACACATGGATTTGAAAGATTTTAGGATATGAGTGCAATAACATTGCTCCTGGTCATGGAGGTCAAGGGTTAACCCAGCTGAGAGTGAAGATGGCTGCATCATCAGCACCACGGGGATAAAGAGAGGAAGAGAAAGGAGGGCAGACAGGAGAGAGCAAAAAAGTCACAGAAAATAGGTCAGTCAGAAAACATGATTAGCCACTACACAAATGACACCAGCAGCAAACTCGTGCCATGTGCGAGAGAAGTGGTGTCCTGTATCAGTTCCTCATGCTGGATTCAGATTTCCCAAATAACTGCTAAAGCTTACTGAGCCCACACTGTACAGACAGACTGGCAAGCATGGACTTGCTGCCTCACCAATACACACAAACCCACACAGACACCTTCTTCCCCTCACTGCCTTACATGGTGCTGGAGCGATCCCTCTTGCCGTTGCAGCCCTTTGCGTTGCGTGGGGTTGCTAAGCGCAGCCAATATTTCACAAACACAGCAAAACAGCCACCCTGATATCCTGCTACACTGCCATCCTGGACAGCAGAGACACAGCCTGCTCCATGTCCTTCCAGGAACTCACTGAATCTGGCTCTGTGTTTTTGTTATGCTACACTGAGCCAAATAAAGTGATGATACCGAGTTTGTCGATTTACAGCTGACAAGTGAAGAACAGAATATCTTTCTATTATATTTCTTTTATAAATACTTTATTGTCCTCCATGGGTAAAAAAGGCCCTCAAACTGCTTATAAACTATAATTACTTGGGATTTTTTTTTTTCTTTTAGAGTTTTAAATCAGTGAGTACTAATAAGAATTAATAATAAAAAAATATTCTACACAAATAATCAACCATGCATTCTTCTTGCAGCTCATCTCCATGTCATTGCTATAAAATTCATTATAAAGCAGTATTAGCAGAATAACACTTAGGATCTGGGTTTGGAGATGACTGTTTTATATCCTGACCTGAGTGTTTCTGCCAACCTCTGACTCTGCTGCGTTGTTTCTTGGGGGTCTTGAGCCCACCTGCTGGCCCAATGAGGGAATGTGCGTCTTGAGAGGTGCCGGAGGTAGAGCTAGAGGTGACGTCCTGCTGGGGGTCTGGGGGATAGGTAGGGCACTGTGCACAGGTTTGGGTTTGGGGAGTCCCGACTTCATATTTGAGGCCACTAGAATGGCTGGCATCTTTTCCCCAGCGACCAGATGACTGCAAGCTCCCCTCCCTGTCACACTGAGATGGAAATCCTGTCACCGGTAAGCAGGAATTCTCTGCAATCAAGCTACTTTTCTGTTTGTGAATGAGTTACCAGACTGGAGGAAAAAAAAAGAAAGGAAAAAAACACAGCACATATATTGAGGTTGCACCTGATCCAACGCCTGATTGAAGTGTGCAGTTTGTTCATGTCCCAGTCTTAGCTTCTTCTACTGATTCTTAGCAGGAGGTGGGGGTTGACCTGAGCTCCCCAACATGCAGTGGAATGGTTTAAAACCCACAGAATCCCACCTGCATCCTGTTACTAAGTTGGATCAGCTTGTCATTTCATGCAAGAATAATTTGGCCTCAGAGTTTTTTGGTTTAAAAAAAAATAAAAGTATCCTGATGAAAATTCACTCTGCAAAGTCCAAGAAAGAAGATCAAAAATCCCACTTCACACCAAAAGGAATCCCCAGTTGCCTCGTGGTAGAGTGAGTGTTCCCTTCCATTTATTTCCAGCAATGAATGAGAGTCAGCAAATGGCCAAGGATCCAATTGGAAGCAGAGCAGCTCCACTCCCACAGAGTCTTGGTAATTAATTACACCGTCGCTTCAGGAAGACAGGAAGAAACTCCTTTGAGGAAGAGCAGAGAGAGTAGTAGAAACGAGGAGATGGAGAGGAAGGGGGGGGAAGCAAAAGTCAGCAGCGACACAGCGACCACTCACTTCAGCGACTGCTCAGCCTGTGACTACACAGCCTGAAACACACTGCGCTTTCCTCTACTGCCTCTCTCTCTCTCCCTCACTGGTAAGTCCGTGGTTAGCAGCAGGTGTGGCTTAGATCAGGACTGACATATGTGAAAAGCTCAACATATCTACACAGTGGGTTCCTCTCACACAGCGAGTCTGCCTCTCACATAAAGACTCCACCACGATGCTATATGTTAACCACTGATACAAAATAATATTCATTAAAAATAATAATTTGCTAGTTCCACTTGCATTTTAATATGCGGGATAAGGATGCCCATGGTCTTAAAATGTGGCAAATCATCCCAGCCCACTCAACACGGGTTGCATAAAATCATGTGATTTTAATAGAAAACAACAATACTATTAACCTGCTTTGATGCTATTTCATGAAAAGTAGAATTTCCAGCAACAAATATTACATGGAGTTTTTTGCACACGTTTGTGTTCCACATGAATGTAAGCCTGCTTGTTCTGGTCATTTCAGGAGTTGTCATCCAAATTAATGGCTTTGGTGATGCAGATTCTATCTCCAGTGCCATCATCAGGTTGAATTTGTGATACTGAGTGAAATATCTTGACAACAAATCAATACACAGTCATTAATTTTGGTATAGACATTCCTATATAATGTTGTACTGATTAACAGACTCTCTTTTCTGTATTCTTTCCCTCTTCTGTCTGTTAAGCTTCCACTTTATAAATATGAGGATGGCCAATTAGTGGACTAGTGTCAGATCAGCCTAACTCCCAGCAGGTTTAGTCAAGCTGCTGAGATCCTGCTACAGTAGGGAGGGGAAAAAAGAGATTTACTCCAGAGAAGGATTTACGCCCCTCCCCAGTCACCCATAACTAGTTAATTTAAGAATGTACAGAGTAATCTGTATTTGAATCAAAAGTTGTATATAACTGTATTCTCAACTATGTTTTGATGGAAAAATATTTTCTCTCCAACAAAAAACTAGCAGTGGCAAGATTTCCCTGACTACTGATGGCACCATCAGGAACCAGCCATCCTTTATGAACTGTTAATGTCTCCACATGATCCCATGGAAATCTTTTCAGCGGTTGTTCAACTATTTCCGACTAAAACAACAACAAAAAAAAAGCCAAAAATCTTGCCCCAGGTCTGCTCTACATCTTCCCAGGTCTTTTAGTTTGAAACCACTGTTTACTTTAAAAAATAGTCTAATGCAGTAATTACTTACAATAAACAATCTAAATAAAAAATTGAAAAATAGACTGACCAACATTAGAAACATGTGAAAGTTTATGTCTCTAAACTGAGCGCACCTCTATTCCATTCGGATGTAAAAGGGTCAGACATTAACTATACACTCTCTCATTTCTAATAACTCTCAGAACAGTAACACCCCTGCCACACACACACACACACACACACACACACACACACACACACACTGGACTTTTGCAAGAGCATGATTTAATCCAAAGGAAGGGTGTGCTTAGTATGTTAATCTTAATCCTGTTACATCAATTCTAAATTATGCAAATACCAATATCAGCTTATAAATTTGTGTCATGGTGGTGTACGTAGAGAGGGGTGGGGTTGTAGGTGAAATTATTATTTATTTTTTTATACCCCGTGAAACCTGAAACCCTGTACACTGTGTTTGTCTTGGATGTTTCTAACTGGCTTCAGTGAGTTTCACCCATTTGTATGTAGCCTTGCAATCTCTACCTGCAGGTCTCCCACCTTGTCAACTACAGCTGTAAGTGGTGGTGAGTGAAAATACAGAGGGCCTCCATGATTAAAAACAACCATATCCGGACATCACAGGGCTTCTTTGAAACATAAAGGAAAATACATTTACCCCACCCTGCTTGTCTCACGTCATCCACTCAATTGGAAAATGAGGAAAGAAGAAAAACATACAGCATGTAGAGTTAGAGGGGAAACTTCCATTATTTTCCTACTATCCTCTGTGACACTAAACACGTTCCGGTCCCTCACATATCACACTGCAGCACTTCGCAGAGTAGAAAGAAAAAAGGAGTCATATTTGATTTATGCAACAACCTTTGAAGATACCTGATGACAGTCCAGTGGAGTCTAATAATAGAGCCCGTTTGGCAGTAAATGGGCGGTATTGACAGTAATAACTAGGACACCCACTGCATTGCTCTGCTGTGTGTTTATACAGTATTTCTTCTTAGAATAATAAACAGTTGTGTGGGGTAGATGGTGGGCGTTTGCTGAGAGCACAATGACTTGTTCACACTCAATGCACAGTGTTTTAAAAGAATTTAAAGGGTATACATTTAGTCAGGAAATGTTACCTTACCACATCCCAAAAAGCAGCACAGACATTTGAAATTGTGTCACAGGACAAATGATGCTAACCTCTGTCCTGGTAATCAGCAGGTAGATTGCAGCAAAAGCTGGCACACGCCCAACTTTATTGCTATGAACATGTATTTTTGTATCAAACCACTGTGTGCCAGAACATTCACTCTTATTTTAATGGTTTCACTGACATAGATAAGGAGGCAGCATTTTTTTTTATATAACTGAGCTATTGTCTGTCTAAACAAAGCCTATTGTTACAAATAATGACCTCTTTCTCTGCAAATGTTGTGTTATTCCAGTAGTTGTGTTTATGCTCCAGTTGGAAAAAACGAGATTTAAAGTTGGCACTAGTGTTTTAGTTTATAGATGAATCAGTTAGTATCCAATGAATATTCTCTGTCAAGTTGACAAAAGAGTAAACCTACCAAACACGTAATGAAATTCTAACTAGGGATGTCGCCACAACCGAAACAGTACCTTTCTATGCCAAAATTCTGAAAATATGAAGGAACCTGTTTTTCAATACTGAAGGCAGCAGGCATACAGCTGCTCCACTCTTTAGTAGGGATGGGTACCGATATCCGGTGCCATTATGGCATAAACGGTTGTAACCAGACCGAAAAGCAGCGCACATTTCGGTGCTTTATTTCGGTGCTTTTTTTTTCTTGAGATGTCATACACTTTGGATTCTAGCCAATCATTTTACCTTTCCAAGGATAGTAGGCGGGCACAGGTACGTACGTTCTTTTAGAGCAGAGCTACAGATTAAAGACGCCCAAGGCGAAGTGGTCAAAAGTCTGGCTGTACTTCACAGCAAAAGATGCAAACTCAGCAGCCTGCAACAAGTGCTTTAAGGTGATATTGTGCAAAGCAGGTAACACCTCGAGTCTGATGAAACACCTGGCGACGCATAGCGTTTTTTTAAAAGCCGAGATATGCACCGTATTTGTTAGCTTGCTGCAAGGCCTCACACTGAGCACATCTACTGCGGGTGTGGTGCCTTTTATCGGACCCGGAATTAGAAACATCCCCCAAGAACCCGAAGAGTGGAGTCCTGGCCCCTAGCCCTGCCAAGGTAGCAGAAATGATGACGGACGATGATGGAAGCAGCAGCCGTTCTTCTCTGGGTTAGTAGCTTAATGTTGTTCGTGTGTAATTTACGTTGAGTAGGCTAACCATGTTATTAAATTAATGCACGTAAGATGAATTAGCAAACACCGTCGTAGTTACATGTAGGGGTGGGTTTTGCTTATCGATTTATTGATTAAAATTGATTCTAGCTTGGATAACGTGATATGGATTCATTAAAATCCAGAATAGATTTTTTAATATAAATTTATTTTGCCCGAAATGCCAGAATCTCAAGTTAAACCTCATAAAATTTCAACAACAACCAAAGAGCTAAAACAGGAAATGAGAGCAGGTACACGGATTCTGCACAAAGACATAAACGCAAAGCGTGGACCAGCCGACAGATCAGAATCAGTATGATGTCGCCTTTCTCACCCGACGGCACGGACACAGCTGAAAGCCGACAGCTCACTGATTCTGATCTGTCGGCAGGTCCGAGCTTTGTGTTTACGTCCTTTTTGCACTAGATTCTGAAGCTGCAGGTTTTATCTCTCTCCAAACAATATTGACTGAACCAGCAGCAAAAGAAGATCCAAACTACCCTTCACATGAACATCGTCATGAATTCCCTCTTACTTTTGCTGTTATGCTTCCCAGCGATAAAATCACATTTCATGCACAGCTCTATCTCTCTCTCTGTACTTCAAGAACAGTTTCCTGTCTAAAAATGTGTTTTCTGCATTATTAACTTGCTTATTACGCACAAGTCTAGCGTTGTTTACAGCGCTGTCGGCCGCTGTTTTTTTTCCCTTTTACTTACTTCCGAAAAGAAAGCCTAATTTCTGCTGTTCAATAGGCTACTGAACAAATTTAAACTTTTTAAAATTATGCAAAATTGCAAAACGCTTAGCTGTGTCTCTAATAAAACCTCTGTAACTTTGCTCTGCTTCACTTCAGCAGCGTTTTTGATCTACTGCAGAATATTTTTTATAAAATCTCAGGCCAGGAAAATCACCCTCATGTTTTTCTGTGTTTTATCTTCAGCTACTTGACACAAAGGCATCTGCTGTGATGCTTACACCTTTGATAAAGTCTCACAAGTGTCAACTTTCTTTTTATAGATATAAAAATATGGAAATGTACTGATACATGATCTGAATTATAATATTTCTGACTGTCTGAGGCAAAATTTCCCCGATTCAAATCGAATTGAATCGAATCGTGGATTGAATCGATTCGGGACCTTCTGAATTGGAATTGAATCGATTCTAGAAGTCAATGATGATACCCAGCCCTAGTTACATGCGGCTGTCTTCTTGTTTGATAGAGTGATACCATATGTGCCCTATAACTGCAAAAAAGGCTAACATTGTTATTGTTTTACAAAAAACCAGCTAAACATGATAGGTTTTTGGACAAAGTTTGTGTTCTCCATTCTTTAAGCACCGGTTCAAGCACCGTTTAAGCACCGGCACCGTTTCAAAAGTACCAGTTTGGCACCAGTATCGGATAAAACCTAAACGATACCCATCCCTACTCTTTAGCAGCTGAGCATGCAAATAATAAACAAACTTGGTGAGCACCTCAAAAATTGACACCCTCAGGTTGTGTTTATAGCCGCTAGTGAGGTCAGTAAAGCTTCATATTAACAACAATGAAGTATTTAACAGTTGTCATAAATGTTAACCTAGCTGGTGCACACGTTGGCATTAGCAGTTTAGCTGTTAGCAATTACCTGATAGCCACATTAGCCAGCTATTAAGTTAAGGTACCAGCTATCAGCTATGGCTAAAAATAAAATGATGACGTTAATTTGGGAGCTAGGCAGCAAATACTATCAGCCTTGGTCATCTGTAACATTATTGGACAGTGTTAATGTAACAGGTTAACACAATTATTTGTGTCTCCAAAGTGTTATTTGTTTGTAGACTGAAGCTGTGAAAACTCTACCAGCAAATAGATAGAAACCACCAAAATCACAGGTCTCCTAATCATGCATTCCCCCCTTTCATTCATCAAAATGGTGTTGCATATTGTCTTGTGTATTGGTATTCAGTTTATAAATGGGCTGCATGATAGACAACACCATCTCATTTTAAACTCAAACTGTACACAACTACAATTTCTGCTATCCCATAGTCATGGTTTTGACAAACGTACCAAATTTTTTGCTAGCAATGGCTACTATGGGTTAACTTTGATCTGCTCCTCACGCTCACTGCAGATCTTATAAGGAATTACAAACATAAATGCATGCTCCCCTCAATATAAGTGCATTCTGTTATTCAACTTTTGCTTATTAGTGCAGCACACACCCACAGTACAAACTGTGCAAAATTAATGTTACTATGTATCACTCCAAATAATCTAATTTATCTGGATTGGAGTCATAGACCACTGCTTTTGAATCGCTGCAGTGAAATGTTGACTAGAAACAGCTGTCTGTTTGCTGAACACACCCCATTCCTCCTGTCACTTCGGTTGGCCTTACTGAGCAGGCTATTCTTGAAAGGGTGCTGCACCCATCATTCTATAGTGAAGTAAAACAAATTTAAGTCACAGACTGGCAGCAATCCACTCCCAGAATCTCCAACCAAACAACTTCATATCTATTTAAATATTTCTGCATTGTAAATGGAAGAAAATTGCACACACGCACTGGCACACACACACACTTTATACCCGTCCTTTGCTGATTTTTTTTCATTAGCAGAGTTAGCAGAGCAGAACAAGTACAGTAGGCTCCCACTGACAGGAGCTGCACTAACTGGAGCAACGGCCTGACATTTCCACCATGACAGCACACGATCTACAACTTGACCTACACACTGGACTATTTCCTTTCTCTCTCTCTCTCTCTCTCTCTCACACACACACACACACACACACACACACACACACACACACACACACACACACACAGTTTGAGTAATGAACAGTGTCAGGTCTGTAAGGCCGGATCACAGGGGTAAGAGGAGCTGACTCCATGAAGCCCAACAGGGTCCTGGCATGTCTCGAGTGACACAACACACAGCGTCAGGCCAATGACACACAAATAAACAACACTCAGAATATCAAACCTATTTATACAAATTTGTTTAAGAGAATGAGCTAAGCCAGCTCGGAAGAGGAGAGAGAAGCACTGTTTGCTTTGGAAACATGAAACAAGTCCAGGATACACAGCACAGATAATGCAATAAAGAGTCACCTGACAGGGAAGGGTGTGTGCATCAGTCCGGATCCTGCTGAGTGTGTTTGTGCCCTTGCCCAGCTACAGCTGTGACACGTGTGTGAAAACATGTGTGTGTTCATGCACGCATGTGGTGGTGTGTATGTAAATCTTTGTATGTATGTGTCTTTGGGGCATCCTGTCACTTTCCTGTCACATGACACCTACACAAATCATCACTCTGAGCAGGATTCTGTCTGTTCAGAAGGAGCTTCAAACATACACACACACACACACACACACACACACACACACACTTGTACTCTTATCAAGTCATCTGGCCTCAAGTCAAATACAATAAGTTAAAAGAAAATGTCCTACATATTTTAACTTAGGTTGTACTTCTGTAGCTTTGAATGTGGTATGGTTGTTGGTCTTGACGGACTGGTATTTCAGAAACTGCTGATCTAATGTGATTTTCCCACACAACATCTCTAGAGTGTACAGAAAAAGGTCTGAAAAAGAGAAAATATCCAGTGAGCTGCGGTTTTCTGAGTGAAAATGTCAGAGGTCAGAGGAGAATGGCCAAACTTGTTAGAGTGAAAAGGAAGCCAACAGTAACCCAAACAAGCAGTTGTTAGAACATGTGATGCAGAAGAGCTTATCTGAACATACAACAATTTGAACTTTGAAGTAAATAGACTACAGCAACAGGAGACCATACTAAGAACTGGAAACTGAGGCTACAATTTGCAGGGGATCACCAAAAGTGGACAAGAGAAGACAGGAAAAGGTTGCCTGAGCTGATGAGTCTGGATTTTTGTTGCAACACTCAGTCGGTAGGTTCAGAATTTGGTGTAAACAGCATGAAAGCATGGATCCATCCTGCCTTGTATCTAGAATTCAGTTATTTTCTTGACTCATTTGGTCCCCTTAGTAGGGCTGGGCCATATCATACCATTCACGGTAATACCGGTATAATGTTAGGCAATGATAAGAAAATTAAAAGAAAATAAAGAAAATTAAATATCGCGATAGAATATGGAAAAACGCGCACGCGCAGTGCCTTTGTTTTCATGCGGCGACGGAGAATGAGAAGAGCAAAAGCAGATCGTTGTATGAAACAGATGAACCAGAATTGGTTTGTGAAAATGCTGCAACTTCAGTGGTGTGGAACTGGTTTGGCTTTCGTCCGTCAGATACACAACAAAGCACAATTTTTGGTAGAGCATGCTAGCGGGCAGTCTTTATTACCGTGTTTTTTGGAAAATACGGCACACTTAAAATCAATCCTTTGATTTTCTGATAAATCCACAGTGCACCCTACGTATGAATTCTGGTTCTGCTTACTGACCTCGAACCGATCTTATGTGGTACACGGCGCTCAAAAGTCTGTCAAAAAATGTTTTAGTACAACTTCCGTAAGCTACGAAGCCGCACCGCTTGATGGATTGTCGGAGCATTACGGCTATCGTAGGCAGGAGCCTCGCGGAGTGATACGTACTGTGCTTCAACAAAATATTACCGTTTTGTGTTTGTATAACCTCTTTTTAAGTTTTGTGGATATTATACATGGTTATGCTGAGGATATGTCGGCCAATTTCCACTGGAAATGCCTTTTGGTTAAACTGTCAGCGAGGAATTTGCATTTGAAATGTTGAAAATAAATAAAGTTGTGGAGTTGTAAAGTATTTTGTCTTGCGTCAATTATATCATCAGTTATATTGTTCTCGCAGATTTTCACACTTATATCGTGATAAATATTTTTGGCCATATTGCCCTGCCCTATCCCTTAGTATCAAATGAG
The DNA here is from genome assembly GCF_041146795.1 of Maylandia zebra. Lineage (NCBI taxonomy): Eukaryota > Metazoa > Chordata > Actinopteri > Cichliformes > Cichlidae > Maylandia > Maylandia zebra. Next base: position 34,201,226 of record NC_135167.1, read on the forward strand.
CATCATCTAAACACCATAGCCTACGGTTGTTGACCATGTTTAACCTTTTATGAAAAACACTGTACCAACTTTCATTTTTATAATATGCCATTTCACAGAGCTGAAATCATCTCAAACTAGTTTCTTCAACAAGGAGATGCATTCATTGTACTCAAATGGGTCTCCACAGTCACCAAATCTCAGTCTAATAGAAGGGGAACAGGAGATTCCAGTCATGACTGTGCAGCTGACAAATCACCAAATTCAAATTGGGCAATCTTTACCACAAATAATAATTCAAGCTGTTCCAAAGACAAAAGAGTCTTCGCTAGTAGAAACAAAATGTCCCTGTGAATCGTTCAATGGGTGTAAAAAAATAAAATAAAATAAAATACACACACGCACACACACACACACACACACACACACACACACACACACACACACACACACACACACACACACACACACACACACACACACAGGATTCTTGAGACAGAGACAAATTCTGCACAAATTACTTAAATACCTGACAAAATGTCAGTACCAGGAACAAAAGCAACAACACAAGAGAAAATTCACAAAATACACACACACTCAGACAGCGGACAAAAGCGAGACACAGAAGACAGCAGCACCCAAACAACAGTCTCCCTGCAGTAAACTGGAGTGACAGATAAGAAAAGCAGGGAGAAGTCATCATGGCCACAGCTCCAAGGTAGGTGTGTGTGTGTGTGTGTGTGTGTGTGTGTGTGTGTGTGTGTGTGTGTGTGTGTGCGCGCGCGCGCGCATGTGGGGGAGAAACTCACCATGTGATCTGAAGCCCTACTTTTTAAATGAAAAAACTGCAGAGAATAGAAATATATAAAATATAATAAACTGTCTCCTCAATTAGTTTGTAATGAAGTCTGGACAATTAACCGGCACTAATCAGCCTTTAATAGCTCATTTACCACCATTTAGCTAAAGGTGGACTTACATGTGAACACAAAATGCTGGACGTGTTTTCCATCAAAATCTAATTACACAACTGCTATGACTTCTAGGAATCTTCTCTTTTATTGTGGAAACATTAACATTAACCCCCCCCCCCCCCCCCCCCCCCCCAAACAACCGACAATGGAGCTAGTGGTTAATATTTTATGTATGGATGAGGGTGAAGAGAAGGACAACTACTGTCTGAAAGCATTAGAGCCCCACTTCCTGCTGTTTCCAGAAATGTTTCAAATGACATAATAAATGTAGGTAAGTCAATATTAGTTGGTGTGACCTCCTTTGTGCCTTTGAGTGTTCAGAAAAAAGGAAAAGGTTGCTTGGCCTAAAAATCCCAAACACCAGCCCCCACCCAGCAGCAAGTGACATTCAACTGCATGGCACTCTGTTCCTTAGTGGAATAATCAATATGGGTGAGATTAAAAATTGCACCAAGTAACAGGGCTGCAATAAAGCAGCCCATGTAATGCGAGCCCCGGGCTTAAATAGCAATTACCCCCAACTGCTGTGACACAAAACCACTTACTGCCCCCCCAGTGATGAAATAGGACAGAAACGGCAGACAGGAAACAGCAGGTAAGGCACAGAGGAAGAGAAGAAGTGAGCTGGAACAGAAATAGAGCAGATCAGAACAGAAATGACTTAAAGGGAACAAAGGAATAAGTTGGGGAAACAACAGGAAGCAAGTTATTACTTTTTGTACTTGACTGAAGAGTCAGGAGATAAATACTGGATCACTATCATTTGCAAACATGCTCTTGTTTATTTTTTTCAAAAGTGTATTTAGGCAACAACTAGAATGTACATGGTTAAAAATGCTATTCTGCTCTGACATAGTCCTCACTGAACAGTGGAGTCACATGAGAACATCCAACTAAACTTTCTACTGCACTTTTACACAACTAATGGCTCATTAGTGCAGCGGTTTGGATGCAGAAACAAAGAATCGAAGGTAAAAAAACAAAACAAAACCCCCCTAAAAAACAGCCGACTACCATTTTCTCAGGCTTCCAGTGATATTAAACAAGCACTGGACTTGTATACAGTATATTCAACAGAGCATTATTAATAGAATGTTTGTCCATGCACGAAAGCAAAAAGCATTTGAACTGCCACGTCTAACAGACTGCACAGAATGAATAGAAGAATATTCAAAGTAATTAAATCATTCAAATCTTTTTTTTTTAACCTCAGCAGAGATATTTACACAGAAGCTGGGAAACTAAAGAAAAGCATGATGATGTCATAATAAAAACAGTAGCTGTAAGAGAGCAGCAGAGATGGGGGATTGTGGAGATTAAAAAAAACAAATGCAAATAGGATTGATCAAACAAAGCACCAGGAGTTTTGTTCTGGTTTGTTGAGGTGATTATTCATCAGAAGCTATGAAACAGTCAGAATAGCATGTTTCTGCAGGAGGAGGGATGCAGCTCATGTGCTTCTGCCTGAATTTAATATTAGAAATGTAAAAACTGCTGCAAGTCGGCATATACGCTGACTTTTCTGACTTTTTATTATTTTTACTGAAGAAATTTTAAAAAACTGGACAACTAATGTTCTTCCTTTAACACCTGTTTTTCAACATTTGTTGTATAAAACTAATGTATACAACTAAGTCTGCTCTATACAGACATCTAAATTCTGTAGATTGTTAATTCGTTATTCCATTTATCTTAATGTTTAAAAACTATTTCTCAAACTCAGCAATAACCGATATATACAGACGTGAAAATCCTGACAGTCAGCTGCTCCAGCATGCAGAGCGAGCTGTGTCGCTTTAAGAGGGCAATAAAACCTCAAGTGATACCTCGCCCAAACTAGTTCTAAAATCTAACACCTGTCCAGCTGTGGGCTTGAAAGAGGCTCAAAAAAGTTGAAAGCAGCCGCTATGGCCAGCGTGGGCACGCACACTGCAGTGCATTTCAGTGGTGACAGACAGACGATAGATGCAGGTGCACACTCAAAGACTTAATTATCAGAGGACAAAGACATGTAGAAGACTAAAGATACAAAACTGTTCAAGCAGAGATACTGAATGAGCTAATATCCAACTAATAAAATTCACACAAGCATACGCACACAAATAAATTGACTGAAAGCATAATCTACAATACATACAAGCTTTGTGTATGTTTGTATACAGTCTATAGTGACAACGAGGTCCATTAATTCATTCCTACATTTTATATTTTCACAAAAAAAACCAAAACAAAACCTCAAGTCACCAGGAAATGTCCCAGTGCTCCCGACAGGCAGTCTGCATGTCTTTGCCACCAGGAATGTCATGTTAGAAAACACTTATGATGAATTTTGCTTAGAAAAAACATTTGCCAATAGCTTTAATATCTAAATCATATATCTGTGGTTGCATTTAGACTGGTGTACTTCTGTAACATAGCAAATGATTTAAGGTTGACAAAGAGTGAAACAGTACAGCACAGAGTAAGGAGTGAGACTCAGGAGGGTCAATGAGGAGAGAAAAGATATGCTGTTATGTGCAGTGAGTTTGATTCTCAGTGACCAAGAAGTCATGTATTCTTCCCTTCATGGTAAACTCACAGTACTACAGTAGCTTTCTCTTTACATTCACTACAGAAAGCAGTCAAATGCATCTGCTGGCATATGTTGTTGCACGGATGGGTGCGTCACTGTTTATGCACATTAAGTACACACGCAAATTTTAAGATTCATCTCACAGCACCCCATTACTGTGCTCAGCCCTCCATCTGGCATGCATATGTGAGCTCCTATCAAGAGACCGAGTGCTTTGACAGAAACTCACACTCAGCTCTAAAACTAGTGTGCTGCTGAGGAAACAAAGTGGGACAGAGAAACAAGTGAGGCAACAAAAGCACTTCTTACCTGGGAGAAGAAGGTCACAGCATCACCGCAGGGAGGATGGCAGGAAGCAGGAGAGAAGGAAAAGGAGAAAGAGAAACACATGTTAGTAACTGTCAGATGTAAAGAAGCCTTTTTGATTTAATCTGGGAGTGTCTAAGATTTTGAATCTGCAATATTTATTCATGTTTCAAGGAAAAAATGCAGTCACATTTGAGCCAACATGGCTCAAAGATATTTTTATCAACTCACATTCCCACATGGCTATTAATCCCCTAATGCTTTTAATGATGCAAGTACAAGCAAGTCATAAAACAACCGAAACACATTAAACGACCTGCAAAACAGTTACAAGGAAAGCCTGACTTTGCAGAATTACACTTAACAGCTATTGCAAGACAATTTTCTCTTTAACTAACCACCAGGAAAGAAAAGTGCGCTAATCAATAAATCAGAACACTCCCATATATTCAAGCAAGAAGGCAAGCTTGAGAAAATCCATCAGTGTTAAAAAACAATGTGTTTGGCTTGCAACCAGCTCACATCTTTAGAGGGAAACACCCGTCATGTTTATGGTCTATTTTCGCCAGTAGGGTGCCATGGCTGAAATGTGCTGCCAAGTGCTGCCCACCCAGCTTAGCCCCACTTACTCACAGCTTCCTCTCGATAGGTAATGCTGTTTGCACGGTGATGTAAAGCCAATAAAACCAGTTTTATGGCAGGCAAATCTAAACTAATGTGAAGTACTCACACACCTGTTTTAACAAGGAGAAACTTTAGGATCCTTTCAAGGGGAGAGCGAGAGCAACAGGGAGCGGTAACAGTTGGGTTGTGGGATAGACACAATTCTCCAGAAAGTACCCTAAAACACAAGCAGGAAATGAACACCACCACAAGCAAATAAGAGTTCCGATGTAACCATACTGGTTAGAGAGAGGGGAAATCAAGGCAAAGGGCTCGTTTCCTGACTCGAGGCTTTGATGGAAACTCAAGGGTTACAAACTGAATTTTATAAAATGTTGTAAAAAACCTTAAAAGTTTGAAAGCAAGGCTTTAAAATGTTCAAAGCCAAGCAGCTTGGGAAGAGGAAACACACTGACTCCAAGCCACAAAATGGAACGGCAATTAAAGGCTCTAATTTGGCAGAGGTTGGCAGGGATGTTTCTAATAGACGAGCTGCACCACAAGCTGGTGAATTAAACAAAGAGCAGCGGCCAACCTAGACACTTAAAGGCTTGTTTTCTTTTTAGAAAGTGATTTACACACAACAGATAGAGTAAAAGTTTAGTTTGCATGTGGGAAATATGCACACGCCGTTTGTAAAGCGTAAAACCCCCCAAAAAACAACAACACACACACTTGGCATCCAGCGTCAAAATAAACATTTGGAGCAGTTAATTGGCTGAACTCTGGAGGCTGCAATCGGAAATCCCCCAGAATAAAACCAAAAAGGTCCAAGTCATCCTCGTTCGCTACAGCTCAACTTGAGCCAAGTTGGCTGTGATGAATCTGATTCCACACAGAGACGCCCAGGCTCATGGCCACGATAGCTGAATGTGCCTTCCCATTCTCACGCTGTGTGAGGGATTTTGGAAAAGGTTATTCTATTTATATGTAAATGTTTTTCCTACTTTGGTGAAACCCACAGAAAGGTGCAGCTAGCGCAACAGATTACAGATGCCTTAGTTGTGCAAATCTATATGGATACCAAAACTGATGTTTAACATAATCATGTTGGCCAATAGCCAAATACCAAATTTTCCTCCCTTTTTTTGTCTTTTCATTGCAAAAAAGAAAGAAAACATGATTATATTAAAATGTTTTAAAGTATTTCAGATCTTTATCACCTACAAGTGAAAACTAAAGTTTTAAAAGGACTGCAGGCTGCAAAGTCCTTTTAAAACTTTAGGTCTTGAGTTCTTTTCTTTTTACCTTACAACACTTCCCAGATTGATGGGCAGCAACACTTGCTTCTCTAAGATCATTGCCAATATCATTCCTACTTGGCAATGTAAAAAAAAACAAACACATACCTGACTGCTCCAAACCAACAAACTGCCAAAACACCTTTTTAGAGATGCTCATACTTACTGATGATCAGTTAATCAAGTGCATTTGATTAGCTGTACCTGGCTGCTACTTATGCACTTAATTCCTTTGGAAGCAGTAAGCATGTACTTTGTGCAGTCCTGTGAGAAACTATTAAAATTGTCTTTGTTCCCATGACTACATGGTAAACATGTAGCTCTGTGCCATAGAGATTGGTGGAGCTGTCTTACTTACCAACAGTCAACTCAGACCAATGCAGATATTATTGCCTATACAAGTATGAAGAATAAGGTCACATCTTAATAATTAGCAAGTATTTCTATTTTACGAACATTGGGTAGGCCAAATGTGCTGAAAACTGATTTATAAATCCAAATACAACACTAATAACTAACTAATAAAAGACTGTCTATGGTAATGGGATAATTACTGCTTTAAAATGATTTAAAGTTAGCAGTTAGAAACCTTTAGAACGCCTGCAAAGCAAAAGCTAGAAATTAAGTAACAGATGCATTTTCTTTAGGTTCTTCAAGTTGCGATTTTAAACAACGTGCTTGCTTGCAGGTATACATCAATTCTGAATTGAAACAAATGGTGCTGTTGCTGAAAGCTCTGAATGTTCAAACGCCCCACCAGCACAAGAATCTAGAACATGAAAACAAGATTATAAAAATTCAATTATCTAAATCTCAATAACTGAATTGCTGCCTTATAATCATACTCTGTATATTTAACATTCAAATCCTAATGATATTGTCCTTGACTACTCATTCAACCAAAAGTAATAACAACTCGCTTGCTGTGGAGCTAGCCAGGAGTGCTTTACTTGCAGCAGATGCCACTTTAAATGCACCTCTACCGTTTCTGACAGTGGCAATCTGGAGATCAGATTAGAAGGTGTGCTCTTTATCAGCAAGCAAGCCTTTAAAGAGCTTAGTGAGTGGGCCTGGTCTGCCACCAACAGCGTGCTGGGTCAGGAAGGCACCCGCTCCACGTCGCCCACTCTCCGCTCTGAGCTAATCCTATTTACTGCAGAGTATTTATGCTGACCCGCAGCCAAATGCCAAGCCAGTGATATGGCAGAACTGGCAGAAGGGAATCAAAACACGAAGGATATGTTTCTTTATTCTTGTGATGACAAAAAAGGGCAAAGGATTGAGCAAGGCTGGGTTGGAGAGACATGCTCAAGGCCAGCATTTAGTAGTGTTTTTTTATTTATATCGTGGCAGTCTAAAATATGTGCTCATGGAATACTGAATGCTGTACATTTAGAGAATGCAAAAACATGAAACAAAATTAAACAGCATTCAAGGTCTGCTACCTTCACTGCCTGGGGGCACAAATCCCGTTCATTTAGACTCCAATTTTGACTTAAATTTTTGCTTTTCCATTCAGCCACCAGAAAATTTAAGGCAATAAAATGTGCATATACTGTGAAACTTAACCACACAGTGGATACTTGGAATACTAGACACAATACTCTTTGTGGATAGACATTTTTTCCATCTCTACACATGTTACGTGAAAGTCTGTGCTAAATGTTCAGTTAAAAGAAAAGGAAAACAAAAAATAAGCAAAACCAATAATAATCTGACTGTTTGCTGTCTAAACATTTAATGGTAAAGTACAAAAAATGTGTTTTCAGTACAGAAATAGAATTTATTTTTTGGACAAAATCTAAAAAAAATACCAGGACTTTGTTTATAATAGCCAGAGTTAAACTGATTTGATGGCTATGGTTACAACAAACATTTTCATGAAAGCTAACTGACATGGACATGACATCCTTGTGTCTTGAAAAAACAAAAACGAAGTAAATAAAATAAAAATAAATACATTTATTAATTAAAAAAGAAAGTGCACGCGATGAAATGACCTGACATTGCTGAGACTTTCTTATCCTACTGGACCAACCAGCTAGCAAATTAACAAAGGGTGCACTCCAAGCTTCGACAGTGGACATCACAGGAGCAAAAGGGCAATTTTTATTTGTTATTGGCATTGGAGCTTTGTTGTGGACTTGTTTTACCCTCTGATGGGGGATAACCTTGGCTTGCCTTTACTCTTAGCAGATTTACTCAGTGGTAAAGTGACTGTGACACACAAAGAGGTCAGGGATGCACCTTCTCACAACCACGGAACAGTCACATTGGCTGACAGTGGATTGTCACTGCAAGTACATGCGAGTCAATAGCACAGAAGCACAATGTTGGAGAGCTGATATCCCTGACCTAATGCAGATTGGGTCAGGCATGGAGACTCCAAATAGCCATGAAATTATCCTAAAGGATGGCAGAAAGGAGAATGCCCAACAAACATAACAAGAGAAGACAGAGCTAGACAGGGGGATGCTGTAAGGCCAAGACAGAGAGAAATGAAAGGGTGGGAGAGAGCGTAAAAGGAGAAAATGATGAAGAAGAGGGGGGAGTGGATCTTGCTGGTTAGCACTGGGAGTCAAAGAGGCCTGAAGCATGCTTTACAAGCTTCAACCACGTCAGATCACATCAGTGTCGCTGCCAGCTTCTTCCCCTGCCTGTGCACTTATGGACCAGCACATACTTGCAACAAAAACAATCGACACAGACCCCTGTGCACACACAAACCTGAAAATGCCTTCATGAGATACTTTTCTTGAATCTTATCCAACAGCCCCTGTGGTCCTATTTCACAGCAACAGCTTAGTGAAGCCACACACAAAGAATCCATGGCCATGTTAAACATGGATATGACGAGGTAAGCATGTCTGGTGGCTCAATCGTTTCTGTGATGCTGAGAGTGACGGACAGCTCATTCTCTAAGCTCCCTGAGGATTTTGCTACAAATACTCTGTTAACGTCCTCCCATCACTTTCTATGCCTCTTTTTCCTGCTCCCTACATCATGTGTGACCCAGTTCAACCCTCTTTCCATTTTTTCTCTGTCTTTCTCTAATAACAAGGGCTAAACTTTCCTGAGGAGGAACACAGTGGGGGGGCTGCAGCCTCCACTGCCTGCATGCTCATAGATGTCTACAGCAGAATACAGCTATAGTTCTTTGTAAGATAATTCCATGTATTGAGCTGACAAAATGCTGTCAGATATCCATCAGCTGAGTCCAGCAATACATTGTTAAATGTATATCATTTTATTAAAAATATGTGCAACTTACAGCACTGGCCAAATGTCCTGAACCACTTTTTATTTCTTTAAGTTTTCAAAGGAAAATGGGAAATAGATGTGGAGCAAACAATATTTTATAACTGTCAAACTGTTACCTCTGGCAACAACAGGTTCTTTGCCAAGATGTCCGTGCCATCCCTTGAGTTACACACCTTTTTATGTTTAAATGATTCACAGATCAGTATTAAGTGTCTTAAGAAAACAAACAAGAAAAAAAAACAAAAACATTCCTCTGAAAATGCTCAGGTACAAGGACGAGACTGAAAATGAGTGATCTATCTATCTATCAAGGGACTATGTAATAATTGGTGGTATTAACTTTGTTAGTACAAATTATAAAGCATGGAAAAGGGCAGGTTTAAATGGGACTTTAAAAGATTAAAAAAACAAAACAAAACATTAGCCTGCAGTCATATTTCCTATAAAACGCGACTCTCTGTTACAAATTTTCAAAAGTTGTTTGAAGCAGCATTTACATGGTCTGGTTTATTCACTGAAATGCATTTTGTCCAATCTAGGAAGTGTGACATCCTCATTCTTAAATACACCGAGTTGCTAGAATATAACTATCCTAGTAATCATATGCTCTTTGCATTAATGGATATTGTTTAGGAGAAACAAATGCCATATGTTAATATGAACATTTTGCTGATAATTAGGCAGCATGAGTGTTCTTATGGACTTCATATTTATGCGGTTGTAGAGTGAAATGTTAACAAAATATACAAAGGACTCATGAGGTCAGATTAGCTTGATTAGAAATATTATGGATTGTATATTGCTACCAAACAGCTTCAGCTCTATACATAATCATTTTGTGTTTTTGCTGTGTAACACCATGGCAGTATGACTACACAGTCGAGCTAGATATACTTTTTAGTATTCAGTGCATACAAGTTTAATTCCCTATCTCCGACCAGCCGCAGTGAGGCAAAACTTTTGATGAGCACCACAGTTTAGATGAAACACTAAGAGATTCTCACTGTCAAACGCCTCTCTGCGGTCTGGGACCATCCACCATCCACTGGTAGTCACCCTGGGGCAGCTCTTCAGAAACTGTTCAGCTGGCAATCCGTTGGCAGAAGCGCGCCGTGATTTTAAATGATGTCTGAGAGGAGCTTCTCGCTTCTGTGCAGCCTGAATGAATTTATTTGGACAATAGCATTTCCCTATCTCAGTACTAAGCTGCATTACATGGGGCACTAATAGATTGGCTCATCCACTAGAGGCAAAGCAGGGGATGCGCTCTCTCTCTCTCACTCATTTCTCTAGTTGAGCAGCACTGGCAGCCATAATTGGGTTCACTGGAGAAGAGAAAATATTCCTAAAGGGCTTGATGGCAGAGGTGAGCCCACTGTAGATTTTCCTAATAGATGACTCAACATCTTTAGTTGTCAAGATCAGAAAAATTAATATATCATTGTAAGTGAAAAGGCTGATCTTTCAGTAAAAGGAGTAGCTGTATCCTTATGACTACAATAAATATACAGTGGAATCATCTTGTCAAATAATTCCTTCATGGAATTCCAACCTGGAAAGTGTGGGCTTAGAAAAGCCACAATGAGTTCATTTTGGTCTTTTGTGTCAACTCCACGCCTGTAATAACTGGCTCCATTTCCAGGGCACTTCTCTGCCTTTGCATGCTGGGACCGGGTCCAGCTCTATGACCTTTAAATGAGATTAAGCATGTGGAGAAATCTGAAGAATGGATGTCAGATTCAGCTAAAGCTTTCCAATTAATTATTCTTTTAACTGGTTAAACAACCAAGGCAGCTCAAGAGAAACCACACTCAGCCATTTGTGCTTCTGTGAGGCTCCACTGAAACAGCGCGGTTATGAGAGTTATTACTTACACGGCCCTAGGGGCGACAGGATCCTATCAAAGGAAATAAAAAGTGACAGGAGATAATCTCAGTTTACCCCGGTGTCAATGGGAAAAGCCACAGCAAGTATATATTGGACCATAAATTCTGTGTGCTTTCATTGAGTTTTTGCTTAGCCATTGGTCCCTACTAACTCAAGAAAACCCTAGGATATTGATGCCAGCCTGCAAAAGAGTCATCTCTTTCTTATTGTCCTAAAGCCGAGTCAAGGTGACATCGCCATGACCCGTAATCCTGCTGTGCTCTGGACTTTATAAAGCCTCAGAGAGAAGCCGGATGGCCTCAGAGATACAGAACGAGGCTGAATTAGGGCTTTCATTTTATCCTTTCTCTGTCACCTCTAGCAATTGGTCTCTGGGGCTTTTTTTGTGGAAGAGAAGATTGGTCAACATAAATCATCATTCCAATTACAGCTGACATTGGATACAGGCATTTAACAAGTATACACGCAGAACAATCCACTAGAGAAAACAGCATGAGACACTTGCTGTATTTTGTAATTGAGGTGACTAGATAAACCACAAATCAATGGAGACTTTAGCCAGCGTTACCAGATTTTTAAGGGTGACGACAATTCTCCAGCAGCCTTTTACAGCTGCGGCGTAAAGAACTAAGTTAACCCCATGCTTCAGCAGCTTGTAGAACCATAATTTTCAGCAATAAATAATTGTCTTCTACATGACTTTATCAGTCTTTTGCATTGTTGTGGAGGAATTTTAGCCCACTTCTCTTCATATCACTTCAGTTCATTGATGCAAAAAACTCATTCACTATGCACAGCTCTTTTAAGATCCTGCGTTCTGTGCTACACCTTGATTCTTTTCCTTCTCAGTCACTCTGCTGACGTGCTCTAGATCATTCTCTTGTTGCATGACCCGATTTCAGCCAAGCTTTAGCTGTCAAACAGGTGGGCTCACACTAGATTATTATGGTATACAGGTAAGTTCATGGCTGGAAGGTGCTTAGGTCCTGTGGATTCAAAACAAACCCAAATGATCACCCCTCTGTCACCCTGATGTCAGTTGGCATCAGACATTTGTCCTGATATGCTACATTTGGTTTTCACCACACGTAGACATTTTAGCAGTTGCTGAATCTCATTGCCAGATATCGCCATAGTCTCTCTTATCCAAAGGACATCGTTCCAGACACACTGCTATGTTATTTTTAGAGAAAAGAGGCATTTTCCTCATTTCCAATTGAGTCGTACTTGGTCAGTCTTTTTCTAATTGTGCTGTCATGAACTTCAACATTCAACGTGCTAACAGAGGCCTATGGAGTCTAAGACGTAGTTTATTTTTTCTAGTTTCTCTGAGCATTATGAGTAATGTCATATTTTTTATTTCACCTGAGATTGTGTTTACATACAGTAATCTTAAGACCCGTTAAAGACCAGATAGGTTTTATTACGACCTGCAAAGCCTTAGAATTAAAAAAGGTGTACTTCCTTTTTATGACTGTAGCTGCAGGCAGCCATAATAAAAAGGTCAAACAGTTTAGCAAGCACAGTCGCCATGGTACCCTTTGTCTTCAGTGTTCCGTGTTTGACTTTGACAGCTCAAAGTGTAGAGAGGTACGACTTCAGTTTTCACACTTTTATACACTTTTTGTACACTGAACTGTCCTCGATCCATGAGTGCAGGATTAACAACAGGACCATGTGTTACAAATGTTACAAAAGGGCAAAGTAGTGTCAACCCTCCCTGCTTGAGCTGCTAGAGTGGGCAACATATGGACATCCCCACTTAAGCAGGTTTTATACTTTGTTTCTGCGAGTTTGCTATAGTCCGCTTGGGTTCCTGTAACAAATTTCATCATCGAACAATCGAAAAAGAGGAATGACTATTTAGCCATCAGGTCTCCAGCTGTCCGTGTCTGTATAACTAATCTGTATAGCCAATCACTTCTGACAGTTTTTCAATTGGCAAAACCTCTAAAATAATTCTGTTTCACTTGTTCATCCCTCTTTAAAAGGACAGTATTTAACTCAATGATGAGCTTTTAGACATATGCCATCCCTAATAGGTAAATAGCTACACAAATGTATGCTTTTGTGTCCACAAAGCATAATCTTACATTCTGGCAGAATCTAGCATATATGCTCTCTTATACTACACTGTCTCATTGTCCCAGTGGACTGTGAGTACTATAGAGCATGTGGTGCATTTGAGTAAATGGAAAAACAACATGGTATAAATACCAAGTGATTCTGACTGTAGCTATAGCCTCCTTCAGGAATTTTTGAAAGGAGATCTGAGTGGTGGAACATCACGAGAAGAAGGTGCAGACTAAAAGAGCAAATTACAAATCATCAACAGAAAATAAAGATTAAATTCATATACATCCATAGCTAAGTAGGCTCAGATCTCACAAGGCAGTTTTCATATCATATGCAGGTATATAGCTCACTCAGGAGCTTGACCCAGACTGCTGTTGGCAGTGTCCCAGTGATACCTCCGCTTAGCTGGCACAGCTCCACTGGGCTAAACAGCCACTAAGAGCTGTGCAGTAGACGGTGAGAGCTGACAAAGACGGATGCAAACCAGAGGAGGCTAACTAAATGCTTTCCAAAGCTTTCATAGCTGCCTTTAATCCATTCTATCCTCGAGAGAGGATCAGTTGTTGGAAAGGAACCCAACTTGGTGCCTTCTGTATGCTTTAAATGCTCAGAGGGCTTTATAAGATGACTGAGGTCAGAGCTAACCACTGTGTATAGTAGAGGAAGCTCCCAACTTCATTGAGTGATTTATCTGTAGTCATTGCAGGAAACTCTCAATGGATATGGGCGGCTCATCCCTTCCAAATGCAGCTCAGGTTCATGCATTTAACCTTGTGTTGTCAGTTGGACAGTGTATATTTCATTTTGGCAGACAAGCAAGACTGCATCAAATCATTTAAATTTACTTTTTGACTAGAAGATAAGACTGTAGTTTAAGGTTATATTGCATCGGCTGGAAAAATAGTGCGTAATGTATAATGTTTTTCCTTTAAAAATGTTCTCATTGGTCTCTCATTACCATCCCTATGACTCCAAACCTGATATTCAGTTTAACTGGTATTTCTGAATTAAAACAGTCAGGAAAATTAAATTAGACTGACTCAGTTTGAAAACAAGCCAATCAAACCCAAGGGCCTCTTGATAGAGATATCACAGTGTTACATGTCAGGAAAAATTACTTGCTCACAAAAGCTGAGAGGCGTCAAATCACATTTAATCAGCATGCTTCTCCTCGCTCTGAGATCTCTATATTCAACTGGGTGTCAGAGAATGATTTATATGATGTAGTTAATCTGTATGGATTGCAGTCACACTGAAGTTGACATATTTTGTCTGTGTGAGGCCCTGAAGGTATGAGCATGTGGTGATGGTGTTGGTCAACAACTTTGGACAGTTTACGAGTCATCTGCTTATCTTTCTAACAGTCTACTTCCACCAGGCCTACCCTCAAAAAGAGAGTTTATGATCAATTCTCTTTCTCTAAAAATTCTCTTCCTCTATGGAAATCTTCAAATCAAATTTGAAGATCTATCTACTTTCAAAGGCTTTCAGATCTCTTTGAAACCGCGTTTATTCTGTCTTCTTTATTTTGATCTTTTATCTTATTGCATGACGTATACATGTGTATATGTATACATGTATTCACGTCCACGTCTGTACGTGTGTGTGTGTTTACACGTATATGTATGTATATGTATGTGCATATACATGCCTGTACGTGTAGATTTATACTTGTATAGATATGGATGTTTTGTGATCTTTTTTACCTCATTTATCTTAATTCTTTCTTTTATTTGATTACATTGTCCTTCTCTTCAGCACATTGGTTGACACTTGATGTCTTTGAAACATGCTATACAAATAAAGCTGACTTGACTTGACACTGTCATTTCCTAGAAACCATCTATATTCTTGTCTTTGTCATTTCGTTCGTTCTTTCTAGTGTCTGGAAGACTTCATCGTACTCTCTGTGGACCTTGTGCTGATTGGTTTTGGGTAGGAGGGCCATTGTAGCCGCAGGCTGATTGAATCTTTCCTTGGAGAGAATTCTGGATGTGAACATGGGAACAATTGAGCTAAAAAGTCAGTCATTGTGAAATTGCACAATTTTCTTTCGTACGTTCCCAATCTTGGAATGAACAACTTCTATCTTATGGAGACAATGACTGAACACTTACAGTGCAAAGGAAGCAAATTCTCATCATATTTGATTTACTTCCTGTCTTACAAGAAGCACATATAAGTTTATTGCATGTAGAAATGTGAAGAACCCAAAAACAAAGGCTCCAGTTGTTTGGTTAGAAGAAGACTGAGGTTGGCTTATCTGAACAGAGTAATGACAGACACGATTAAGAGTTGAGCTCTGATAAAGAAACTACTGAGTTCTCTGGTGTTGACCTTCAACATTTAGCAGAAAATAATCAGTGAATAACTTCCTGCTGAAGGAGCAGAGCAGTCCCACACTAGCTTCCAGAGTATTGGCTGTAATAGTGGCAACAGAACTGATCATCTATGCTGAAAATTCTGTCTCTCAGTCATTAGGAGGAATCTGTGCCAATAGTGAACTAATTACTGTAAATTCGGGAGTGACATGTTTCTATTAAGCTTATCTTCAAACCACCAACACATTGGCTAAAAAATCCACTGTGTGCAAAGCAGATTATTCTATTTTTTTTTTTAATTTTTTTTTTTCTAAATGACATCAGAAACAGCAGTATGCGACATTACGTGATGGCAGAGCTTCAGTTCATCCTTTGTCATTTTTTTTTTTTTTTTTTTTAATAAATAGGACAGGGGGAATGAATGAGAGAGAGAGGGGGAGAGAAAGAAAGAAAACCAAAGGGGAGAAGAGACGGTGAGAAGGGGGGGGAAGAGAGAGAAAAAAAAAAACTCCTGGGTCACCTGTATGGAGAAAAAAAACAAACAAACAAACAAACAAAAACAAACAGAGGAGACAGCAAACAACAAAGAGCAACATAATAATGGAGAAAACAAAGCACCATCACAATAAACTAGCTAGTCATAGATATCAGTATTTACTAAGTAATAAACGATATTGTGCAGCACGCAAGATAGACAGCGCACAGTGTGCTTTGAGGCAGCAGCCAAGAAAGCTTTAGTCCGCGTCTGTGAATACCCATGTGTGCATACCTGTGTGGATCAGCATGCTTGCATTCCAAAGGTTTCTCCATGTAATGATCTGCTAGGGAGTGTGGGGGGGCCACAGCCCCGTCCTCCAGGGTGTGAAGCGGGTATGGAGGAGATCAAAACTCCAGACATCCAGAGGCCCCCAGAACACAAGAGACCATGGAAGACCAACAGAGGGGCAGCCGCGCCACTGTCCCAGTAAGAGCTGAGGAGAGTCCCAGATGAGGGCTCGCCCAGCAGCCGCGGAGCAGAAGTCAGGGGGAGTTGCAGTGACGCGCCCGTGAGCTCCGCCGGCCCCCAGCTGCGCCTGAGTGACCGAGCCCTAGGCCGAGAGGCACCCCACCTCCAAAGGGGGCCGAGCGAGCCCCAGGCCCCAGGCCCCGACAAGCGGCCGCCAAGGAGTGAGCCGGTGTGTACCCGGACGCCCACCCCCAGACACAAAGAACCACCAACACACCGACACCTGAGGGAGTCCGCCACCGGCAGGGGAAGTGGTGGTGGGTGGAGATAGGCCTCCAAACCTTGGAGGGCCTGAGGTGTCCCCAGAGAGGTGGCGTCTGATACCCAACCTGACATATAGACACAGACATACAGGCACACACAGACACAAACATCCATTCCCACCCTCATGCTCTCATATGCACTCACTCCACACTCAACCAACGTGGAGACAGACATAAAGAGACGCTGTACACACAATCACACTCCCCAAGCGTACTCTACAAACCGGGTCTAGGTACCCTTGCCCCTGGAGGGGGGAATTGCACCCAGACCCAGGTGGTGTTACCCTTTTCCCTGCGGTGGGGAGAGGCAGACCACCCCGACTCCGCAGCAGCAGGGAGGCCCCACACCCCAGACCGCAGTCGGACGGCCAACTCCTCCTACTAGCCCTCCCGCTCCAGCAGGCCGCAGAGAATGGGGGTGGGAGAAGACTCCAAACCTCCCTCCACCCGCTCATTGTAGTGTTGATGCATATGTGTTCTAAGGTGCAATTAAAACCCAGGAGGGCATGGAGCTACCTGCCAAGGAGCAGCAGGTAAGCGCACGGTCCCTCCTGCTAGCCCTCAATGACTAAGTGTATTTAAAATTGAGAGGTGGGCAACGACGTCAGGGGTGAGGTATACACCCTGATGGTGATTTGGACTCCGTGATTGTGCCCACCCCCAAGATCCTATATGTATGTGTAATGAGAGTGTGAATAATGTGAATGTCTAAGTTGTGGGATAAAATTGAGGCAGAGGCAGCCAGAAGGGGACGGGGGGGGGGGGGGGGGGGGTAGCCTCCTCTGCACCCTGGTGACATACCCCCACTCCAAGGCCCTGCATGTGTGGGTGGTTGTGGAGGAGCGGGAAGAGGGAGGCAGCTGGAGATGGGGAGGGAAGGAAGGGAGGGGCAGGTAACCCCTCCCTGGGGCCAGCTCCCCCGCTGACCCCAGTAGGCACTCCCACCCTCCGCGACCCGCCAGGGAAGGGGGGCCCAGGCCCATCAGACCGGGGCCCAGTGCAGTAGCGCCCCCCGGCTCCACAGAGCCCTGGACAGTCCACCCAACCCCACCACAGAGAAAACTGCACCCACCCCACCAACCACACATCTTCCAGACTACATAAGACGGTAAACGCCCAGGCTGAGATCTTCCTCCACCTCTCCTGTATCTCCCCCTCCTGCAGAGAGTTCCTGAGAGAAGAAAGCTCCTGCAAGATGTGACCATCCCCCCCACCAGTTGAAGAGCCCCCCAGGCGGCTCGATGCACCGGCGGCACCCTGCTCCAGGGCCGGGCCCCCATGCACCCACCCGCCCACAACCCCGGCAACACACCAACCAGGACCCGAGCCCCCGAGGCCCGGCCCGGGCCCCAGCCCAGAGACGGAGCGCCCCCAGAACCTCACGCCCATCCCGGACCCACCCAGGGGCAGCCAGGTTGCCAGGTCAGTAACCCGCGTCCGTCAGCACAGCAGATTATTCTAATTTGACTTGCCCATAGGGCTGCTCGATTATGGCAAAAATGATAATCACGATTATTTTCACTGAAATTGAGGTCTCGATTATTTGACGATATTTATTTAACCCTTTAAGACCTACTATAAAACCAAGTTCGCCAGAGCTTATATTATATTTTTACATGCTGTAGTGCCATTTGTGGGAGCATTTCAAGTTGCTATATAACTGTTATAGCCCATATTTTAATAATATGTATGCATTAAGTCCATAGTAACTACATTAATTGCAAAAAAGTGCAATAAACTACAAGAAAATTGAAAATCGTTTTTGTTTTTTTACATATATTTCTACTTGGAGAAATTTAAGAGGCTTATCCCTCAAAACTTTAAATACAAAAAAGTTGCAAAAATAGTTTACAATAACAGGAAACTTATTTTGAGTGTCTTCATAGTTTTATTTTGGAGATACACCAATTTTTATATACACTGCAGGAAAAACAAAAAAACAATCCTATGATGCAAATTTGCAAAGAAAACAGCATGTGCATCAAAATAAACTATTTCCAGCAGTGCAATTCGAGTTCTAAGCATCCCAGAAACTATTCAGAAAAGTCAAACATGACGAGTATAGGTTTTTAAGGCCTACAAGTAAAAAACTACATTTCCGCAAAAATGACATCACTTCCGGTTTCGGCCAGGAAATGGCGGACATGTGATAGTTCCGCTGACAACTTTTTCAATGTGGGAAGTGTTATGAACAGCTGATCGGATCGGCAAAGCGTGTTTCTGGAATATTATGTTTTTGTTCCTGCAAGTGCTTTTTATGCAATTTTTGCAAAGCTTTATGTGGAAGGAAACTGTGACCGAGGACAAGCTGATGGCATAAGTTGTAAGTACAACTCCTCCGGTTTCATATGCAAACAAATTATTGCGCTAGCTTACGCGGTTCAGGTTCTACAGGGATTTAAAAATAGTTACACAAAACAGAGCGTGCTGCTCTGACCGGATTTAAAGGGTTAACAATGACTTTAAAAAATAATATAAAATAGTGTACAACACCACTGAAGTTTTTTTTTTTTTTTTTTACCTCTCTTTTCAACCAACGGCAGTCACTCTCCTCTCCAAATAACTTCTGCTTAGCTTTCCGAGCTTCCCTCGGGTCCTCTTAATCAGCGGTCTCCAACCTTTTTTGCGCCACAGACCGGTTTATGCCCGACAATATTTTCACGGACCGGCCTTTAATGTGTCGCGGATAAATAATCGGCTCAGTCATTTTTAATGATCGTTGAAAGCCCAGATCGTAATCGTGATTAAAATTCGATTAATTGAGCAGCCCTACTTGCCCATCATACTAACAGACAGCTCTCTCTGCATTTTGAGCTTCATCTCCACATAGTGGAGCCACTTGTTTGCTGGTGACTGACTGAAAAAAAAATGGCAGTGGAGTAAGGGGGACGAGTCTCCTCAGAATCACCCCTGTCAAAAACACAAAAATATGCTCCTATCCAGTAACCCTTGGAAAATATCACACCAGCAAAACACAGCTGTCACGCAGAGCTGCTTCTACTATCCAGATCAACAGCACTGCTGAACGCTAGCTCAATATTTTGTCCTGTGATTTAAAAAAACAAACAAAAAAAACCAAGGCCAGTGTCCATGAATTGTGCAAACATTGCTGAAAAAGGCGATAGCTTCCTGTGATATGGAGATCAAGATTCATAATGCAAACGTGCACACACATGCCGAGGGAGGCCTTCAACATACATCCCTGTTCGTAGCCTTTGTCTGCTGTTTCCATGGCAACATGCCGCCTCTCTCTGTGGTGCATCGATGAAATGGGCTGAAAAGCATAGAAAATAGCAGGGAGAGCTATTTCTGCTCATTAAGCACTCAGTGTGGCAACAACAAAGTGAAGCTGTTTGCAGTCTTAATATCCTTTCACACATGGACTTTCTCGAAGACTGAACATGAACTTAGTTTGATCACATTAGTGACTGACAGCAGCGAGAACCAAAAAAAATCTACTGATTTCATAATTTAATGAAAACAGACACCAAATAAGCAATGATCTAAGACAGGGGGAGTAAGTCATCAGCTTTGCTAGCTACACTTTCCACTGTACCCATATTTTACCCATGTTAACTGTGGCTATATTTCTAAATATACAGGGAAGAAGCCTTAATGAGGTAAGGTGGGAAATAAAAACGTGTTTTACCATGAGTAGTGGAAGCCATAAAAGTTCCCTTGCTGAGGTAATTAGGCTTCTTTATAATATAAAACAGTATCTCTGCTGAAGACATTTATGGAAAATAAAATACCCAACATGACTGTAACAAGTACAAGAAGCCCCTTATAATAATGCATCTACAAAAATCTCTGTAGGTGTTTACAGGGTCACCTTTGCACAAATCAACTACAGCACTAAATATGTTTATCACAGTTCTGCACACACTTAGCAAGATCATACACACAAAAACCACCAATCTTAAAAGCAAAACTATTTAATTCAAAATAAACACAAGCCATACATCCAAGTGTGAGAACGGAAAGCTTTTCTCTTTAACCCCTAACAGCACAGACTGGGCACAGAGTTTGCACTATATTATTAAGTTTTATTCCCTTTATGAACAGCCAAATCAGCTTAAAACATTCACACAGTGGAACAGGCACATGCCGGCGAGTGGGAAAAGGAGTGGCTGTCGTGTTTTTATTAGCCCCCGAGTGACGCACAGGCTGCTCATGTTGTGGTCGGAGGTGCTGCAGTGATTGCCAGAGTGATGGGTGTTCAGGGACCACCAAGGATCCCTGAGTGGGGTCCTCAGCAAAATTAAGCATAATATTTTTTCACTATAATATTACTTGAATGTGTTCTGGGTAAAGAGAGAAACCAAAGAATAAAATGCAACCATTCAAAAACTAAAATTGAATTTACATATGAGAAGGGAGACAGAATATTTAAACTTCTTACTATAAAGCAGCATTCATGTGAAGCTCTAGGGCATAATTATTTCCTGAGAAATCTGGGTACCCTGCACCTCTACTCATTTTTGTGTCAATAATTTCACAAAGGAGTGAAACATCTCGTTTCCCTTTTCGTAAATGGTAAAATAGTCTCTTCCAGTACTCACAAAATTATACAAATTATACAACTACAAAGTAAACATGGTGTTAAAAAAAGAAGGCCACTGAACTGAAAATTGAAGAAAAAATACTTTAGACTTGTAGCTTACAGTTTGTTTGAATTGAATTATAATCCATTTGAATAGCATCTTTTGTCCCGCACCACTGTTTGCACCACACACTTTTCTGTTACAATTATTAAGTCAAATATTAAGTTGGACATAATTTTAAGTGTTGACATTCAGAAATTCCCCCTCACATTTTACAAAGCTGCTTGCAAAATACCAAAACATATACAAGTGCTTGCACAAGGTGAGTGACAGTCCCCACAATAAGTGAGCTCAATTTACTGTCAATCGTGTCCCTTAAGTCAAACCACACTGTTGAAGACACTCTGGGGATGACTTCCATCTCATCTACTGTCATGTTTGATGTCAAAAGCTGACCACAGCACCAGCACCGTTTACCATGCACAGAAATTATCTGCAAAAAGCAACAAGCTGCTCCATGATGGTTATCACTCTTAGCACTCAGTCATAGACAATTTAATTTTATGAAAGTCAATTACTACTTTATTCAAGTTTTGTTTTATTCATCATGCACCAGGGAGCTGTTTGACTACAGCTGGCACTGTACATGTGAGTCTGATTGGTGCCGGGGGAACTCTGAGGCAAAGAAGACAGTTCTGGCAACACGCCATGGCACCACACAACTCACATAACACACACACACACTCGCATAAAAGTCTATACATGGTCCAAAGGAGCAGACGTGGTGATTTATTCCTATTAAACCTATGACGTAAAATAAGAGTCTTAATTTCCATGCAAAATGTCCCCAAAACCTCTAATGGAAGGCTGTGAGGTGGGAGGGATGGAAGCCACATAAAGGAAATCAACCAGCATCACAACTTTGGTTCCACTTGGGCTAGTTTCCATTTGAACCATATAGCTAAACATCTGGCAAGCAACACCCTCATCCTGGGTTGCCTCCGCCTCTCTAGTTAGCCAGCTCCCCTCCCCACTGTCACCGACGGCATCACTTCCAGAGAGCTGCATGACTTTCTACTCTAACATGACCTGCTTACTAGATTTTGCTTCTTAGAGGGAGTTTTAACCCAGTTCTACTCTTAGTAGGTTTTGATCAGCGTGGGTTCTTTCAGGCCTGCTCACGAGGCTCTTTCAGATTATTATGGACGAACTCAATCCATATCTTCAAAGAACGCCCTGACATGGAAGGGAAAAGTGTCACTTCCATCTCTGGCTCAAAGTTTCAGATGTGTTCCACATGTTACAGTAGTGAAACCATAAGAGATTTTCAAAAACTCTGAGCTCTGCTGAGCATTCACCACGCACACCACACTCAATAAAGTGTTTTCATAGCAAATTACTTAGCAGATTTTTTCTTTCTTTGACATTAACATGTCAATTTTAATGACACGACAACAACAAGTCATGTCAAGAATTTTGTAAAACAGCTTAAAAATCTCCAAAATTCTTCTTTTGTCAAAGTTTACATTTTCACAGACTGGTTTTCTGTCATTTTCTCAAACAGGAATGTACAGCGCTCTGATTATAACAAGAAACTAATGTAGTGATCCCAGCCTTACATCATTAACTGGAGCTTTCAATCCATACAGTCCATCATGTATTTTTCCTCAATATGTTACATGAAAAACAATATTTAGACACTCTGGGGTTCTGCAAAGAGTACTGCTGTTAACATAGCTTTAATTGAGTTCATCATTCTGTCAGTTTGAGGAGGTCCGCTGCTTACATAACCAGCTACAGAAGACAGAGTAGCAATTCTTCCAGGGACCAGGGCCATGGTCTCTGCAAAGCCCCAGAATGGGCATTCTTTCCCGGACTGGCAGTGCTTAGCAGCTCCTGCCAGGAAAGCTTCACTCGTGGATAACAAAGTGTATAAATAGACTAGTGGGTAATGAGGCATCAGGGGTAAGAGGCAACAGAGAGACGAGACAGGCATGACAAGAAGACATCGGGTGTCATGTATAAAGTCAAGCTGAATAAACCGAGCCCTGCATTATTGTTCTGAAACAAAACAAAACAAACAAATAATAATCAAATCAAACAAAGTAAATACAGGGAACCATGTCTTTTTAAAGGTCCTAGCCATAAAGGCTAGGGCAGTGCTTTGCTTGGCTGCTGCCACACTGCTAACAGCTCTGAAGTGAATGACTGACTTATTTGGTTGTTCTGCTACCAACCCCAGAGTCCAACCAAAGCAATCGGCCAACGTGAGGAGCAGAGTATTGCAGTGAGAGAGGCTAAATGCAAATCAATTGTAACGGTGAGAAAATGGGGAAAAAAAAAAAAAGAGAGCGAGTTAATGAAACTTAATTTTATTACCTGTTCACTTAAAAAGAAGCCCAGCAGAAGCGTGTTTGAGAGACAACAAGGTGCTGGGTAAACAGAGTGGACCTCCAGGGTCTGAGGGACCACCAGCAAAGCACACAAAACACACACAAGTGCACACAGTTGAAAGACCAGTGCTGAAAGGAAGGGTTAAAATGACAAAGAAAAATTTGACCTTTTTTGGGAGGTGAATGACACACACGTAGGACAAATTTGTCTTCATCATTAAAACACTCCATACACACTCTGACTAGCTAGTGTTCTCTCCTCTCACAACAAGTACACAAACATGTGTGGGCATTTCAGGGATTTATTTTAATGTTCTGAAAGCTGTTACTGCAGAAAGATGGCACAAGGTTCTCAGGCGTCCTTCACTAAATTTGCCTTTGCATTAGCAACACGCCAACATTTGAAGTGTCCCACACCGAGATAAAAGACAGAGTTGTTATTAGAGACTGCAGTAGTTACGCTCCCACGTGCCACATCTGCATATATCCGTCGCAAGGAAAACGCCTTTAAGCCCAAAGAGCGGCGACTGCCCCTCCAGTGTCATCTACAGGGACAACAGAATATTGAACTGGTTCATGGGAGACGAGCCTGCTGATGTACGCTGACACATCATCAGTAGCTTTTTTTAAAATTATTATTATTGGCAAAGACATTATCAGTCATTCTTACCAATCTGCTTTGTGTCCATCTGATTAATGGAGGTATTAGAAAGCATTTTGGCTACCTCGTCAGGGAAGATGACAGGACAGACTGAAAACCAAATCAGTGAGTTAATAGAAGCTTTAAAGCTCAGCAGACTGAAGACTGATCATTCGCTGTATGTTTGTGATTCTCCTTATATGACCATGCTGACTGGTGAATATCTACAGTTTTTTTTAAATATATAAAAATAACAACAGAACTAAAGTGAAGTACAACTCAATGTTAATTTGATCTTCTGATTAACTGATTTGCTTTTATGACTATATTTGCGACATGTTTCTGGTGCCTTGGACAGAAGATCGCATTGGATAAAGTTTGTCCCAGAGCATGATGGAGAAAACTGTTCTTATCGGCCTTACAATAAATGGCTGACAGAATGCAGCCTTATCAGCTGGGACTGGGTGGAGATAGCGCTAAGCCACTTAATGGCAATTACAGGGATGGTTACACACATGTTTACACACTCCCTCTGTTGTTCCTTTGCTCTCTCACTACTTTAGAACCATCTTGAACTCCAGCGGACCTCGGCCAGCATCTGAACACAAATGTTTTGAACATGATGGTGGCCAGTAAGAGCTTAAGAGGTTTTCCCCTGATAGACACGTTGGTTGAGATTAAGCTGATTCAGCTAGTGTGTGTGGTGCCATTAAAGACAAACATACACAGAGAAACGTGCAAACACACAATCACCTCAATCTCTTTATCGCTGCCTTACCCTGTTTGGACACCTAACTGCTCTCAGTGATGGCCGGGATTAACCGTGGGCCCTTGGCTTCTAATCTAAACCATGTGATGTCCTCACGTGCAGTTTGCTTCAGTCTAATTATACCCGTTTCTTGAATTGTGATGATGTAAACTGTAGCTCAGCAGGGTCTAACTTCTAAAGATTTACATGATTTAAGCCCAAAAAGAAGGCGGTGGGCATAAAGAAATAAAAATCTGACATTACAAATAACCAGCTTTGTACATTGTTGTAATTATGTTGCATTCTTACTAGATTTCTGTTTTTTGGATTTTGAAATGAATAACATCGAATTCTTAAAATCTATAATATGATCATTTTTCACTAAGACGAGGGTGGTCACTGTTATTTTAGTGCCTTCTAAAAACCCAGGGAAGAACGCAGAGACCCCTAGTGGGCGAATGAAAAAAATACACATCATTCAAACAGTTAGACATCCTGAAAATAAACACTTATAAGCTTTAAAATGTATCTAATTTTCTTAAAGTAATTCTACCGTAATTCCAGAAGTCTGGAAATTAGAACTGCAGTTTAATAAAGAAATCCACAGTACATAAAAATGTGACTGTGGTTTTGAAACACCCAGAAGAAGCAAACTCCTGTGTAAACACACTGTCTCGTGAGAAAATACAGTGTCTGTGAACATGACACGAGTTCCTTTTTACTTGACTTCTGCCGGTTTGACTCTGAGTGTAGCCACTTAGCTGAAGTCCAAAGAAAACCTCCCCTGCAGAGAGTCAATATTGATGTCCACTCCAAACAGTGTCTATTGCACTGTGGTTGTAAAGCTTTGAAATATTAAGGCCCGTCTCTATCATCCGACCCGGGCCATTCAAACAACCAGCAGACTCTAAAACAACACAGTATGTGTGAAAAATGGAGACTGGCCCAGCTAAGATCAAACCTCACAAGTCGACCTATTTCTGATCTGGATTCAACCTCTTTTCCTCAACCGTCATTACTACAACACAGCAAGCTTATCAAACATTTTCCTTTCAAGTTTTAGGGAAAGGGAAACAAGAACAAAAAAGGGATTTTCTTTTTTTGTTATTTATTGAGAGATAAAGATACAAGTGCATAAACTGTTAGAGGGAATACTGAGTGACAGTTTTAGCTATTAATTTCTTTTAATGTCTTATATCATAATATTGAGACAGATCTAGCCCAGGGTGACACTTTAATTCAATTAACTCTTATCTCTGCAGTAACGGATTCTTTTTCCCTGGGAAACGCCCTGAAATGTCTCTGCACTTCCCTTGATGGGATAAAAAAAACTGCCTTACAGGGGAATAATAGAGTGGAATAGCCTCATTTGCATAAAATTCCCCTTAATTAAGACATTTAATGTGTTCCTCTGCTACAGACACCCATACAGACACAGAAGCAGTACACACAGATTCATATTCTTCCTTGAATGCGGGCCCATAACACGATTAAAGCCCGCCTGAAGAGATCCGTGCACAGTGTGATTTCACACTCATTGTTTTTGCAGACAAAACGGATTAACCGGCACTGACACGGGGTCCTCTCTGCCCCATTCACAGCAGAAAGAGCTCAAAATCCAACAGCCTGCCCTGACAGGTCCACAGAAAAAATGGATATTGAACCCTTATGACGTGAAACCACACCAAAAACCATACTAATACTAATGACTAATTCTGTCAACTCGGCTCACTCACAATCATTTTCATCTCTTCCACCTGCAGTTCTGCCTCCTGTCTCTTTAACCCCAAAATGCCTAAACCACTTAAGGCCTATTTCAAAGAAAATAGTAGAAATACATCAAATTTTCCTTCTTTTTAAATAAGTTTGGACACAGGCACATTCCTGACTTTTAACAACACCCGGAAAGTACTTGGAAATTGCTCAGTTTCTTTATCTTGCTTGATGAAGGAGCTGCTAAAAACAGTTTGATTCCTCCTCATGTGTTGTATTTTTGATTTATGATGCATCAGATCTTTTGCTTGATGACAGGTGCGGACTACAGCGACAGTTTAGCACCTGGACTCTAAAAAAAGCCAAGCTGTTGTAACGTGCAGAATGTGGTTTGGCTGAAATTTGTGTTGCTGAAATGGCCAAGGCTGTTCCTAAAAACCACACCGTCTGCATAGAGACATTTGACACACTCTCAGCATTAATGGTGCCTTTACAGATGTGCAAACTACCCATTCCACTTGTCATTTACTCCCATATCTGCACAAATTCTGTTTTTTAATGGTACGCTCATAATCATCCGAAAGGTCGGTCTGTTCTTAAACCCAGAAGACACTGTACCCATGTTTGGGGAAGGTGTGGTCCCTGGCTCAGCTGCAGGGGAGGAGTGGTGCAATGAGCTCAATGGGGCAGGTGAGAACACTCAGCTGGTGGCGTTTGGACTGATGACGGTCTTTTACCCCTTTTATTCAGGCGGGAAACGAGAGAGGGGAAGGATGGAAAGCTGAAACCAGACTGTGGGTCGTTGTATAAAAACCAAAATAAACTTGACATCTGTGAGCACAGCCACTGTGTGTGTGGAGTGCATTCTACACCACGATTCGTAAACAGAATTTCAAATTCGGATTTGTCACACCAGAAAACAGAGTTTTACCCAGTGTCAGTCCCTACCCACCAAGTTTTAGAGTCAGTGACTTAATTACTTGTGAGTAAGAGTAAGTAACATTTTAATATTTTGCAGGAATTGAATTCAAAATGAGATGTTATGACTATACTTTGTTTTTACATAACATCATACCTAGACTTCATAAACAAAACAAATAATCAGAACAATGCCTCATATTATTACATTCAATCTTTTACCTGTCTGAGTCGAGCTTTACTTCATATTTCACCTAGTCAGGCAAACTACTTAAACATGATCAAACACATTTTAATGTCATAAATGTAGTATTTGTAGTATCATTAGGTATTATTTTCCAATTTCCTCAATACATCCAAGTACAATATTTTTAATCTCCTATAAGGGTGACAATACAGGTGACTCCACATAATACTTTTGTCTTGCATCAAATATCTGTGCTTAGTGAAAAGCACCACTAGGTGGGAGCAAATAGACTGATAATGGACCAGCTTGAGTAGCTGGTCCATTATCAGTTTACTGAGTTTAAACCACTGCATGGGCTGAAATTTGTGTTGAATGAAACCTGTTTTTTCTTAAATCTGTATATAAAATAAACACTTCAATCACAAGTAACACCAAGTGATGTTAAAACAAACAGCAGCTTGAATGCTAATTTGGTTCAAAATGAAACAAAGTATCAAGGACAGATGCTTTTGCCATTTCTCCTCACAGCATGACCAGAATGAAATACGTCACATGGAGTAAATGCTCATAGTAAAAAGAGATAAATAATGTAGCGAGCGAGGAGGAGGGTCTCTAAATCCACACCCATCCCCAAGACATCAGCATCCCTGCTTCAGCAGCAGAGCAGACAGAAGGAGCAGTAGGCACTTGAAACACACACAATCATGGATGCACACACACAGACCCCCGCACAGTGTGAAGTGTCCTTTTCTGTGTAGTGGAGTGGAGTGGCATAGAGGGAGGTCACTCGACAAAAACGGCGATAACGTCGCATGGTCCATTAGGAGGTCTGTGGGAAACAACAAATGAAAAGGGCTACCAGAGGAGTGTTGCTCAAGCAGCCCATTACCTCATTCTAAAACACACACACACACACACTTACACACACGCACGCGCAATCCTAACATAACCCCCTCTGCATCTCATGTCCATGTTCACAGATAGACAGGTCTTCCTTTGCAGGACAGAGCCAATTAAACAGCCTTGGTTCTGGAGTGGCAGTACGCTTGGATAAGCAAGAAGGCACGGCACAGAGAGATAGTGGGAAAGAGAGAGAGAGAGATGGCATAGCCATATATGAGAGGAAAATCAAGGTAGCCTTAGAAACCAGAAAGAGGAGCAGAAGGATTGGGAGCTCCCCCCAGATTTATATGTCAACATCTCTTACTGTTGTTGGTGGCAACATTTTTAATAGTTCCCAAGCTAACAGAGAAGCACTATCTTGCTGAGGAATGAGCTCAGTACTACTACAAACTGTTACAATGAAATAGCAGTCTTCATCTTCAGCATTCGAACACAACACCATCATCAAATATCCCCGCAGAACTCAGTGGCTCTTTTATATTTAAATGGCACCATTTCTAAAGCAGAAAGAAAACATTGGCGGTCTGCCACATCAATGGTTGAATGTTTCTTTAGGATGAAGGAACTAAAGGGACAGACTACAGTCAGGTTCGACTTTATAAAACAGCACCTGCTGATGTGTTGCAGGATGTTTCTCCTTCATCGTAGTCAGTTGAGCCGCACCTTTTCCTTTCTGTCTTCTGAAAAAGGACACGGCTACATGCAAAGGCACTAAACATTGATCCTGAATGTAAATCATGAGCTGCAGACGGTCAATATTGAACTGCATTATACGGTAATTATGGAAAACAATTACAAAATAATGAATGCCTAGAATTAGGGGGAAAAAAACTTTACCAAGACTTGAAGCAAAACTTTGATTTGACTTCATAAAATGTTAAGTGTTGTCATGCTGTATGCTGACATGCTGTCATCCAGTTTCAGCTTACTTCCCTGCAGAGTTGACAGAATTTTGAGGAATGACAGCAGAGACGGTCAGTTACAGAGGGTCAATGTAGGGGCTGTCAAGGAGGACACAGCGAAGCAGTTTAACTGACCGTTGCGGTTTTACCTCTGGGAATAGGAAAGATGTATGTGGTCCAGTCTAATGAGACCATTACTAACCTTCCAGTGCCTCTGGGAAGTGTAGAAACACAAGTACACAGACACAAGCACAGGGATATTAAGTTTTATTGCATCTCAGAATCACGAAGCAAAGTGCTGGGAAATCGGTGGCTAAATTATTGTTCAGTGATTTAGAATTTTACTACCTTTTCTTCTTGGCCCATTCACTAGCTTGCCCTCTCCCTTTTTACCCTCTCCACTCGTTGCCTTTTCTCATCTTTTGTCTTTTCTTTTCTTCTTCCTGTGTCTTTGTTTAAAGCTCTTTCACTTCCAGTCAATCTTAGTGTGCCTACCCTTCTTAGTCACTCTTTCTTTCTTCCATTTTCCCTTTTACTTTCCATGTATTCCCATTACCACTAATAAGATTTATCACACGTTCCTGAGTCACTGTGTGAGTTTTTATGGAAATTTCTTAATGCAAAATAATAATCTTTGTGTTTCAGTTACATTTCTCAAATTAACACACTAACAAATTTTATTATCGCTAATGTTGTGCTGAAATGCACCTTGTTTGCACCAAAATTAATCTCAGCCAGTTAACTTTAAAACTCTTTTTCTAACACTGATCTCTGGCTGCTAATCATTCACATGAACTTCAAACTGAACACAGCAGCACAAAGACATAAATGCATGTAAATGTCTGTATAAACACTGTATAAACACAAAAAACTGGGCTGTGGTTGCTAGCATGCAAGAAACCAAGGAAACTGCTGCTAGCACTGCTAAGGTTAGCCAGACTGATCTGACACTGTGGGTTTGCAACATGCATTTTGAAGAGTCCTGCACATTTTAAACATGATCTGATTAACGGTTTCATACAGCTCCTTCAAATACACACAAAATATTCATTTGGCCAATGTCTGACATCATTTATTCAAAATATGTTCAGTGTGAAATGTTTCTGTTTAAAACTCATTGACAAGGCTAATTTGTTGTTGCCTTGTTTAAACAACTAGCAAATTAGTCACCAGAAACATCTGTATTTGGAACACCACAAACACAACAAACAGCCGATCCAAACGAAGTTAGGCAGACCCTTAAAGAGTAATTAATAACTACATATAACAAATGTTAGGGAAATCTGATTAGGTTTATGTCCTGTATCTGAAAAGACAAAGAAAACATGTTATATAAGAATATCAAATGTTTAAATCCCCAGATATCAGGATCAGGTTCTAACCACAATGCAGCAAATGAATTAATAAAACTAGCTTTTTGTTTTTTCAGTTACACAGACATGGGTCTGTGTACACAGACTATGTATAATCTATACAGTATAGTAAAAACACCATTGTAATACCACTGTGAGAACATCGTATCATGAATCACTCTGTGGTTCTCTGCATTTGTTTAATCACTCAGTGAACAGATGGCTAAATAAATCATAGATAATAAAACAAGTCCTTAAAAAGCATCTGAGCCACACTTTGATAGATGTGAACTATGTGCAGGTATCCTAACTTTGGATCTACAGACGGAGCACATATGTTCTTGAAACTCAGCAGAATAAAGCCAGACAACAGCCCGTGTCTGGGTCAGGGTGGTGGGTGTTTTTACCTTTTGTGACAGCGCAGTCTCCTGACTATATCAAGCACCTGAGCACCTAATGGGAATCTGCTGGCTGTTGGTGTTGACATGCCCTTTGCAGACGCTTCCCTCCTTCCCCATCTGTCTGCAGACTCAGACTGCTCAGTGACAGCTTCATACAAATACACAGCTAAGACACACACACACACACACACACACACACACACACACACACACACACACACACACATGTGATGCAAGTATTCAAATCCTCAGCCAGGCCAAATGCCAGAATTATGTCCCCAGCTCAGAGGCAAACAAAATTATACAGAGTTTGTAGACAAATATATATGATTATAGGAATAACAGCTCAGTTGTTTCCATGTCAACCTAAACCTTGTCACTGCATGTTGTAAGTAATTACGGTTTACACGATATATCATACTGTTAATACTGCTAATTTGAGTTTCATTAGCAGTATCACAAGAACCAGCTAACAAGATATGAATCCAAGTACGTAGTTATAATCTACTCCCTTTCATATCTGAAAGATTATTACTTTCCTGTGAGTAATGTAATGTAATGCAATTCATGGAGTAAAGAAAAAGAAATTAAAAACTCCAAAGGTTTCATGTTTTCTCTGATCAGCTGTCTTGCTCTATGAAAGCTGCTTGTTTTCTACGTTACCGTCTGCAGATGCGAGCAGCTAGAGCAGCAAATGCTAGAAATCTGCATCTCTCATTAGCAACGCTGCATAAATACATCGGCTCCACACCAGCCTATTCTTGAGAGACTCTCAACACATAAATAATTTAATTATGTCGTTTACTATGTCCATTCTCAATTTTCATTTCAATTTGGAGAAATCCTGTCGCTGCAAAGCAAATCTGTCCCTTTGCATTTGATAATCTTGGTGGTTTCAATACAGCAGACTTTATGATTCTGTCTTCAGGAGCATGGTGAAGTAAAACAGTGAACTTTTTAACTGCTGTGAAATTTAAAGACAAAAACAAATTGCTGAATGCTGCTAAAATATCTTTTTTTGCCAGATGATCAAATAAATCATAAGCTATATCTGTGTTGAGGAGCATTTATGACCTAAATTCCTTCAGCCTCAAAGCAAGTAGTGATGTTCAACAGTGCAAAACATTGCAGAAGAGTTTTCTTTATTAAACTATACAAAACTGGTGTGTTTACTGTCATTCAAGAAAAGCAAGCAAGGACTTTGGTATTTCTCAGATGTTTATGGGCAAAATGGCTGAATAGCTTTCAAATACTGGTCACATGATTTTAGTCACACTATGAAACATTAAGCAGACTTTAAATCTGCTACTTTCATCTCATACTGTCACACATTGACACACACATCTGTCGCACATTTGTTATTTTCCTGACATTGTACACATCAGGAAACTAACAGGTTATTTTTTATGACGTTGTGTTTTACAATAAAATAACATTTAAGTGAACATTTAATGTCAAAACGTTACTTTGAACAGTTAGTCAGTGTTCGAAAATGCTCGCTGGATTTATTGTCACGTATTCTCCTGTGAGGTGGTCTGAGAGTCTGTAACAGCCAGTTAGATGTATCCTATCCAGCTGAGATAAACAGCTCTTGCAATTAAGCTGCTATGTGAAGGAGCTTGTTGGACAGAAATCAAAGTTTAAGCCTACATCCAAAGCCCTCTTCTTTTTGATCAGCCCTTACTTTCTAATATTGTTTCTCTTCCCCTCATTAACCTCTATTAGCCCCATTACCGCTTTCTTTATTTTTTTTGGTTTTACTCCTTTCTTCTTATTTCTCCATCAGTTCCTCTGCTGTGATGTTCTTAATGAACAAAACAACAGGCAGACAGGAAGCAAAGAAGCCAATGCTAACAAAAGACCCAGCTGAGAGACTACTCAGAGAGAATTATTGGCAATACACACACACACACACACACACACACACACACAATATCTGCATGGGTGTATGAACAAATTCAGTGTACGCTCTGTGCACGTGCAGCACCTGAAGTCCATCTTAGCTCCTAAAAATAAAACATACATCTTTGTTCTCCTCACTTTTTCCTTTTCTCCAGTCACAGTTTGTTCAATCTCAGAATTCTTCTCCCTCCGACTGCGTACCCGCTGCTTCCTTATTCCCTTCCGACTCTGCTGCAGTCTCCCTGCTTATGCCAGTGAGGATTTCCCTTGGAGCGTCCCCTTCATCCTAAATGGGATTACATGAAATTCCCACTGCTGATCCTTCTTCCACTCCCCAATACGCCCATAAACCCATCATCTCCCCCCCAGGAAATACCACAACATACCACACAAGAAGAATTAAAAAAAAAAAAATCCAATTACCACTGTAAGAAGAAAATCACATTTTACCAAAACATGGCTTCTATTGACTCAGAACGGGGATTCTTTTTTTTTTTTTTCCTTCATGACATCATGACAGCAAGCACAAAAGGAACTGCCACCTTTCTGGCTTTTCCCATTGATTCTTTGTGCCTGTGTTTTGCCATTTATTTTACGAGCGGTGACACCGGATACTATTCTTCCCAGTTGTTGCAGAACACTCTGGCGATTCATCCAGATAAAATTCCATTTCTTCAGTTGGCAGGTCTGCCCTCTCCCGACTCTTCGTCCTCCTCCTGCTCCAAGTCTGCTGACAGCCAGCTAGCTTTTAACGCACACCATTGATTCTTTTGGCCTTTCTGTGCTGTAACAGCGTTTGGAGATAATAAATGGAGATGCCTCCACACTGGGTGTGTGACCCCAGATGGATAACTCTGCCAGATAACAGGCAGCAGAGGAAGGGAGGGAAGACTGGAAAAGTAGTGTGGTGGATTTTAGTGGTCTGGAGGGGCAGAGCAAGATAAAAGTAGCAAGGTAGAAAAAGAAAAAAACCCTCAAGAAACCAAAATTTTCTTCTTCCTAAAGCAGAAACCTTGGAGATACTGTGGCCTAGTTTACTATTTATAAAAGTGTGCAGCACATATGTGTGCAAGTACATGCTTGTGTAATGATGTGGACATAATGAGGACAGATGAGGTCATTCTGGCAGTTGGGGTGGCACACCTGTAGGGGCTGCAGCAGGCTCAGTGAGAGGAATGATGTATGGGAGCCGGGTAGGAGTTGGGGTACTCAGCACCAGAGTGCTGTGCAGCCCAGAATAAAAGAAAAAACTCACCATCATCACCATTAACACAATCATCATCCTCCACCATCCATCAGCAGCTACATCGCCTTCACCACCATCATCATCCATCACCCATGTCAACAGAGTATGTAACTGGCTGGGGCAAATATAGGCGAGTAAAGCGAATCAGTAAACTGGTTTCGCTCGGCTAAAACTACAACATCATGATTGTCACCACCTCAAAGGGGTAAAACAATTTTTTTCCTGTCCTCTTCTTCTTTGCTGCTTTAAATTTGTTATAAAGCAGTTTCTGTAATGGATTTCCAATAAATCGTCTCTTTTGCCATCAAAAATGTTGAACTTTTATACTGTCTGTCTGTTATCCAGCAATATTAGACTAATGGCCACATTTACTCAATGGGGCAATCCCCAAATAGCCCTCATAGATGTGGTTAGTCCTGTGGCTGATCTGCAGAATCTGCACTATTTTCTAAAAACAAGCACAGTCAGATCATTTGAATATCAATCACAAAACATGAGGCATGCTTTTTTCAGCGTTAAATATTGGTGCAATTAGCAGTAAACTTTGCTGAAAACTTTTGTAAATCATATTTGATGTAAATGATTTCCTCACTAAATTTTATTGCCTTGAGAAATGGATTTTCTGAAAAAAATATGCAACAGGGTCAGTTCACAAATCTCTGAGTTCACACCTCTTGTATGTAATATTGTCACTGCACTCTCTTTGTAAATACTGAGCACTGTTTTTACACCACTGGCACAACGTATTAATCAATCCGTCCTTAAACTACCAGATTGAATTTTTAGGAAACTGAATGGAAAGGTGGAACATGAAAAACTAATAAAAACACATCAAATACTTGTGCACTTCTTCACCACTTATTGTGAAACTGCAGGAAAAAGCAGAATGCGCTCTCTGATTGGTCTTCACCGACAATATTCAAGCATTGCTTTCAAGTTTCGAGTAACAGAGGTGTTTTAGCAATGTACTCTCTTTCAATCATGGAAGATCAGCAAAATCTCAATAAATACAAAAGCACTCAAGATATTGTCTTGACAATCTGCAATAAACTGAGCCTAAGCTAGCAGGTATTATTTACACCTAAGCAATTATAGAAAGTTGTGTGTAAAAATGTTGCTATTTGGTCACCAAATTAGCATCATCATCCCCATCATCATTCTCACAGCGTATGCCCTCTATAGAATCTATCACATCCACGACTGAGTTACCAAGTCATCAAGTGCACATCAGGGCTGTCATACAGCCTCTGACCTTATGCAACATTAACGTCACAGTGGCATTCAGAGCAGCACCCTCCCCAGGGCCTGTCACTACAGACAAAGTCTACTGCTGTGGCAGAAGGAAAACAGGACAAAAGGAACAGTGGGATGGGTTCAACTCAACAACAGGTATACAGGCAGGTAAAACAGTCAGCTTACAAGGTAAAACAGTTATGCACAATACCAAAATATGCTTGCTCACTTGGCCCACCGTCTACACTGTAAGCATTATTAAAAAAAAAAACCAACAACCCAGATTTACAAATGGCAGCAAATCTCAGCTGGTTTACATAATCCCTGAGGAAATGAAAGCGATGACGTAAGCTGTCTTAACAATTCCTCCTTCCACTTGTGTCTCTCTTTTGGATTTGTCATGACTGCTCTTCAGCAGCGTCACTTGTCATTTGATGTCAGATTTTGTCAAATCTCTGTAAAAACTGAAGGAGATCGGAGGTGAGGAAGGAAGAACTGAGCTCCAAAGCAAGAAAGTACAGGCTATGTGGAGGCAGGTGCTGGATATGCTACACTGAGGCGATGTGCAAAGTTCAGTCACAGCTGAAATGCTGATCAAAAGGGACTTGCAGAAGCGTGCTGCTCAGGGAAGAAAAGTAAATGAGCTATGACAGCAGATTTAGCCACGTATTTCATCAGATTTCCCCACAGTTCATTCTGGACACTTTCTAGAAATGACTGTGTGCTGTTTTCATAAAGTTGCTGCTAAAGGTTCTTATGGACTTAATATGTTTCTCCGCTAGACAAACCTGTGGTTGTAATAAACTGAACTGATCTATTATATCGTGAAGAAGGAACCCACACTTTTAAACAGTTGCGTTTTCTAGACAGTGAATCATTAATATGCAGTATGAGGTATCACCTGAAGTTGTCAATCCTAGTTTCAAATTAATGATGTTTCAGCTATCAATAACTCTAGTTATAAAACATTTATGTGACATGATGTACTGTACGATGAAGCAGCTGTGACAAAAGGTTAAGGGAATAAAATGCATCCTGATATTGTAACCTGTGTTGAATGTGAAGATGGGAGCTTGAGAAATCAGAAAGAAGAGCAACATAAACTAAATCAAAAAATTTTATTCTTGGACATAATTTGCTCTGCATGTTTCACAGTTCAAACTGATCCTTGTTTTTCTTATACTTGGCCTTGATGCAACTCCAGAATTGATCCACTATCTGCAGCATGTCTTTTAAGGGAACCCCCAGTTTCCTTCTGATTGGCTGACAGAAGAAAACAGAAGAACAGCAAATGGGGTTGCTTCTCTCACAGTCAGAGCGCTATGTGTCTGCAAAGGCTACATTGGGGAGGGGTGACTATAGCTCAGAAGGATGTCTATTAATTAGAAAGTTGGTGGTTCGTGCCCAGTACTTTGCCCAAAGTATTCTTGGGCAAGTACTGAACCCTCAGTTGCTCCCAATGTGTTCATCAGAGTGTGAATGTCTGTGAATGTTATATTGAAAGCACTTAGGCATACAAGAAAGTTCTTACATGAAGGTGTGTGTGAATGGACGAATGATGCTTGTAGTATAAAATACTTGTGCAATACAAGAACTAGTGCAAAAATATCTGCCCTTGTTGACATCATATAAGACAGGAGTACAAAAAACCGAGCTTTTATGAAGCTGAAGTTTGAGCTACTGGTTCACAGGAATTTCTCGTTCATTCACTTTTTTGTTTGAAACTTCAGCCCGGTTCACTGCTGTAGCAGTATATATACGACAGAAAACCAGGAACAGCATAACAAGTTCACTTTGTGTTTCCACAGCATCACTGTACCTTCAACTCAAATAGACTGGCATTTCCCTTTTTATCTACCCATCAATCAGTAATACACGTTGTTACTGTGCAAGGTCACAGAGGCCTGGAGGACATAAGATTCGACAAGAGGTAATCTGAGCAGGTAACCAATCACTGACTCGTAGATACAGACAGTATCTCTACAGGTTCAGGGTTATCTCTATGGAGAAAATCCAAAATTTTAAACACAGGACATTATGCCGTGTGGTGCTCACACTCTCATCACTGCACCACTCATCTGTACATGTATTTTTAAGAAAGCATATTTACCTCCGCACAATCCTGATTCCCACACTGAATCGATAAATAATGTAAAGTACGATGTCATTGCTTTTACAAGATCAGAGAAGCTTGTTTGATGATGAAGCTTTGCATAGCACCAGCTTAACAATTCAAGAGGAATGAGAAACATCTGCCCAAGCTGATGAAATGCACGTCACACCATTAAAATGACCTACCAGAAATTTTTTTATGGTAGACCTCTACTTAGATGGCACATCAGATGATCCTCTCTCAGAATGTGCACTGCTTTATCACAGCTTTCCCACACTGCACTGTCACATCTGAATAATGCACAAAATGCACCTTAAAGCCACATGGGGAAAAGAGGCCACAATGCATTTGAAATTGGTGTAAGTGAAATAAAATTGGCAGTAAACGTGCAGACAGGCAGGCGGCACTATGTGACGACAGCACATGTGCACTGATGGAGCTTTTATGGAGCGGGGCCACAGTGACAACAGCACTTACAGCCTCATAATGTAGCGATTAGTTTCAAATGGGACGAGCTGCGGTGGCGCTCTGGCAGCACCCTGCTCTCGGGGGCGCAGGAAGCCTGTCAGAGGGGACGGAGGAGCGTCCATCACCGCCGCTGCAGTCGGCAGCTCAACCTGGCAGGGCCTCCGGGCCAGAAGCACCCACCCCAACGCCCCCAATTCTTTTCCTCAGAGGAGTTATAAATCACCGGGCTCCTGACAGGAGCAGCAATGGAGAGGAGTCACCTTGGGTGGAGCTGCTGGCTTGTACGCTGGAAGATGTTCACTTACTAATGATTATTTTTTTCTCCTTATACAACCATTTATTCTCACACAGACACATACACACTGAGGGCCTTATGCAAAAAGCTCAGCACTCCTCAGCTGTCTCCCCATGTCCCTACCTAATGTAGTGTCCTCCTCAGTGATAACAGCATGACACTATATGAAAGCCCAACTGAGAATACAGCCATTACTGCTGCTGCTGCTCAGTCTCTTACATCTAGATACATGGGAACAAATGGGAGATAGTGAAGCACAAAGTCTAAACAAATAAGAACAATCAAAAGGCTCTGTGTGCGTGTGTGTGTGTGTGTGTGTGTGTGTGTGTGTGTGTGTGTGTGTGTGTGTGTGTATATAAAGGGGGTTGGGCACAAATATTGCAAAGAATTCTCTCATCCTTGTCTGACAGGCTGTGTACAGTCTAATGCCTTTAGTCTGTCAAACACTCTGTCACAGACCAGTAGGAATATAATGGCTTCAGTGCGTCTGTCAATGTCCTCACCACCTCCTCCTCCCACTGGTGGGACATACAAAATTTCTGTTTACAGGACTGGAGGAATCCAGCATGTCATGTGACACGTCTTACTAAACATGGTCCACTGGTTGTATTATTTTACTATTACACTGAGGTTTGGAAAGACTGCATATAAAAACAGATGACCAAAAGTCTGTGGGATGTCGTAGATCAATCTGTGGTGACCAGCAACAAATACATAAATTCTGTCAACATGTGGACATGGAATGGTAAAGTCCAGCTTTAATTACGATTGCTCATTTTATTCTCAGAGTTTCTCAGAACTTAAAACAGCGCCTTTTCCCTTAGCTCCTATTAAACATGACTGTGGGGTATAAACACACCATTACGGTAATTTTGTTTGTTTACATTAGCATCAGTGTCCATGACCAAATGCAGAACCTGTCTTTTCATTTCTTGCACATTCCTCCTGTTTAGCTACGTGGATACTCGCTAATTTATGCTCCGTTAAAAGTGCTGAAATTTGAACAAAGATGTGACACTAACATATTTCTTGACATATTTTGGAAAAACCTGTCATGACTGCAGGCATAACAAGCATTTTATTATGCAAACTGTCAAGTTTTTACATTTTCATGTCTTGTGCTTTATTGTTTGCAAAACACAGAAAAGAAGCTATTTTCCTTCTTTTCTGCCTGTGCGTGTGTGTGCGCCCGTGTGTGTGCGCCCGTGTGTGTGCGTGTGTGTGTGTGTGTGTGTGTTGCAATACTACTAATGAAACAATAAAATTAGCAGTATTAACAGTATGATATATTTTGTAAACCCTAGTTATATACAACATACAGTGATGATAGGGTTTAGGCTGACATTGAAATAACTGAGCTATTAAGTATATAAAGTGTGTATACTTTTGTCTGCCTCTCTGGGGTGGGAAGATAAGATTATTGACCAATGAATATACCAACACACAAAAACAAATAACTGAATCTTTTATATGACACAAAATTGTAAAGATAATGGGAAAAAAAAGAGTGGCCCATCTGTCTAATTTTCTGCATTTGTTCAGTGACAAATGTAAATCTATTGCAAAAACTGTATCTCAAACACACTGCCACTGCAGGAAAAGCAATCTGGATAGAGAAACAGACAACAGAACACTATTGGTCATGGACTGGCCTCCCCACAGTCTCAAACTCAACATTAAAGTACTATGGGCGACCCACATCCAACTGGACAAAGCAGAACAATCTCCTTAATACTACTTGAAAGCAATTTCCAGCAACGTGGCCACCAAAGACCATAGAAAGAGAATGACATTCGGCAACTTCAAGCAGCTACAGACTAGCGATGGAAAGTGGGTGGAACAATAGACTTTTAGATAAAGT
Organism: Maylandia zebra; assembly: GCF_041146795.1. Taxonomy (NCBI): domain Eukaryota; kingdom Metazoa; phylum Chordata; class Actinopteri; order Cichliformes; family Cichlidae; genus Maylandia; species Maylandia zebra. The sequence goes on from NC_135167.1 coordinate 34,241,594, forward strand.
GAAATGAGATAAACCAGGTGATATGCCAGTCAATATAATTGACTGGCATATCACCTGGTAGTAAATACATTAGAGTGATTAGAGTGACCTAGAATGTCCTAGAATGTCAAAAAGCATCCATTCATCAGATTCAAAGCGATATATGATAAGCAAACTGCTTCCAGTGTGAGTTTAGGATGTCAGAAAGAATAAACAATGAATGACCATTTCCCATTTTCCTAGCAAAATATAAAGAAATGGTCACTTGGACTGACAGCCCCATACGCAACACACTGTGAGTCACTGTACTCTGGCACCTTTCTAACAGAACCAACGTTTTCAGCAGTTTGCGCTACAGTAGCTCGTCTGTTGGATTGGATTACATGGGCTTTCATTCCCCCACGTGCATCAGTGAGCCTTGGCCACCCATGACCCTCTCGCTGGTTCACTTTTCCTTGCTTAGATCACTGCAGACCAGGAACACCCCACAGGAAATGCAGTTTTGGAGATGCTCTGACTGAACATACCAGCTTTGAAGACTACATGTTCACTTGCTCATTAATATATCCCACCCACTAACATGTGACACGATGAAGAAATAATCAGTTAATCACTTCACTTCTTAGTGGTCATAATGTTATGCATGCTCAGTGAATATCTGTTAATTGAGACCACACCTTGTATGCCCTTGCATGCTTTCTGCCTTCTTTTGTGAGTCAAATTTGAGACCAAAAAAGGAAACATGAAACAAATCTAAAGAAACAACATCTCAAAGCGACAACTGCCAAGGTTTGTAAATGTTTTTTTCAGTGATTGAACGGCTGGATGTCTCATGGAAGTCCAACCAGGTTCACTCAATATCATTTAACTGCTTCTTCAAATTAAGTCTCTGGCCCTTGTCTTGGACTACAGCAGGAAATGGTGGCTCTGGCTTTCTAACCAGAACCACAGAGGGTGGAGAACAGGTTCGCCATATGCAGTCCAAGTTAGAGTTCACGAGCTCCTTTTAGAGCCAGCTAAATAATCCCTGCATCCGCTACCGGCACAAGCACAGTCTAATTCCATGGTAAGCACTGACATTTCAGGATTCATTTTAATGTATGGAAGGCTCCAAGCATTCACTATGCAAACAGTTATATAGTAGCAATAATCAGTCAAATATACTGTAGCATCAATGTTATTTAGTCTGTTTTCCATTTTGTCTTGCGTTTTTTTAAATATAAGTATTAAATATTCACAAAAAATAAATAAATAAATTCACAAAAATAAAATGCCGGTGAGAGGAGTCGAAAACTGAACTGTGAAACGCAGCCCGATATTTTTAGGAGCTGATAAAGAAATGGCTGAAGGCATGTGCAATTATTCCAGTGAAGTGATAATTCTGCAGGGACTTTTGACACATTTTCACACATCAGTCTGCATTGTAATTAAAAAGCAGGCGCATAACTCATTTCAGCCTGAAAGGTGTTAGCCGAGGTGAAAACACGGCAAAGAGATAATAAATTAGAAAGTTGTAGCAGAAGAACACCACAACTGCTGAAGTGGACGTTTGAATTTGGCAACACAGTGAGACTAAAAATAGACTTTACTGAAAGTCTAAACTAAAGCACATTTAACTTTGATGACTCCCGACAAGCATGTTTACAGAAATAGTGTCTATATAAGAAACTGTTACTGATCTTCACGGTCCATTTTTGTCTGTTTCACTTCTGTTTTTAGAAACAAGATGATCACATCTACATATTTATAGCAGCACGACTTATGTTTTACTGACCTAAAACATATTTTTTTGCAAAGATCACCCCTCCACACACACACATATACAGGCTGTATGCAGTGTTAGACTTCTTTAATGAATGTACTCCAGTTAAATAAATTCCAGACAGGAAATTAATGTAAAATTATGATTTATCGACCCTTTAATGCACACTGTGCATAGTTTGCACTGTTTCTGACGCAATTAAACTTTATTATCACTGTGTGTGTGTGTGTGTGTGTGTGTGTGTGTGTGTGTGTGTGTGTGTGTGTGTGTGTGTGTGTGTCTTCATCTCTGGGCATATTGGCACTTGTGTGTTCATGCACCTCGCTGTACATACTAATTACTTTAAATTAAACAGCAGGCTCTTCCCTGTCAGAACTTATTGGCTTATAATTACTTTAGAAAATCCTCTGTACTGTAGCACAGCATACTGAAGGATGTTCCAACACTGGGGTGCATTTCTGCTGTGAAATGCTCTGTGTAGTTGTGAGAAGCAGGCAACTAAAAAGATTCACGTTTTTGGAAAAACTGAGGTTCTATTATTGTCCCAAGGAATATCATTAAAGACTATAGTTCTTTGTTTCCTTTGAAAATCCCTAAAAGAAATATTTTTAGCCTGAGATCTAAAAGCTGTAACTAACTGAAGTACTAAAGTCAAAGCATTTAAAAAAAAATGTAAGTTTTTGCCTGAATGAGTTCTGTTGGTAATAAAGAAAAAAAGCCAATATAAATTATTTGCTGAGAGATTTTTAAGAATTAAATGAATGGATTCAAAATCCAACAACATAGTATATTACTTTCAGTTTCTTTTAAACTGATTACTTCCCATTATTGATTTATATTAAAAGCCTTCCACGAGGAGACCACCAACATGCTTTCATTGTGATCGTGCAGATACAGTGGCCAGCAAATATTTGGCAATGACTTCCTATTGCATGACCAGGTCATTGTTTATGAATGAGGACATATTTTAACAAGCTAATAGAGAGCTAAATCAATGTCAGATGATACTTGATGTTTTCAAAATTGCATTTCATCATAAGTGGCCCTCTTTTGCTTTTTGAAACCAAACAGAGCCTCTTCAAATGTGATTAGTTAATAGTATAATTCCCTGTCTACAAATATCTGAATATCTGCAAATACAGTTTGATGTGGTGCACCAAGCTCACACCATAACTAGTTGACAGTGAAACATCAGTGTCCCTTCTTGTCACTGAGTAAATGATCCTCCACATGAGGCAACAAAGATGTATAAGCAACAAATCGTTATTCATCTTTAGGCTGCGCAAATGTGTGAGCATTTTTTCAGTTCACTATTCACAACAACATCAAGGCCAAGTTGATACCGTCATCCGCTTTGCCACCGCTGTTCATGCAGGAAAGCTTAAAGGGATAAATCCCAATTTCACACTTTCATGATGTGCATGCTGTGACATGCAAACAAAGCCTCACAGACCGCTTCACATCACTGTGTGTTATAAACACCATATGCAAACTCAACTTAGCCATTATGTAGCTTCCTGAGGGTAAGAAACATGAAATCACAATACATTTTAGTTGTTGCAATGAGTGTGCTAAGAAAGTAATAAGACTGAGCAACACACAACATTTTGTGTATTTTGTTGTGGTGAAGTTTATGTCTAGATTACCAAAAGGTTTGAAGCAGCAATTTGCATGCAAAGAGAAAACATTCATTTACAGTGTGTAACTGAATTTTTCTTATTCATCTGTGATTCCATATTCACCTCATTTTCAATCACCCAGTCCAACACAACTGGGCCTCCAGAACATTTAAGTTTTTCATGGATTTATACTGTATGCTTAAATAATTTGCTTTGAGCCCAGTTCTTTATCAATTAATATATCTAAATACCTTTGAAGTTACTCAGTGCAAAACAAAATATAACCAGAAATTGATGGAACTAAGCCCCCCAGTAAAAACCCCAAACCACAGCCCTATCAATAAAATATACACAAGACAAAGCAGTGTTTCACCACACACACACACAGCCTCAGTTACCATAGAGACAGGGCACCCTGGACATATTGAGGATTTATTAAAAAAGCCTCCCTGGCAGTATTATTCCCTCCACACCCTGAGAGCAGAGATGTAGAGTGTCACCACACTGCAGGAGAAGCAGACACATACCACAACAGAATGTTTAACAACTGTTAGGAGAAACGCTGCTGAGTTTCCTGTAGCCTGCCCTTTCTGTCTTCAACACTTATCATGATCTTAATGATCAGCCTTAAGTGAAGCACTCAGGAGCTTCAGCAGTGATATCATCAGGGTTACATAGGATACAGTTGAGCTGTACAGGACTGGCCACAGCATTGACAAGGAGCTTTCTCTACAGGTTCTGAAGGTTGCAGTACACAGTCTGAGCTGACAAAGGAGCTCACATGTCTGCCCTGTAATTGGAGGGTACACTGTGTAAACACCACAGCCCTATACTGTAAATGCTGCTACAGGTCAGCTGGCGTTAACAGATGCTGGGAGGAGCCTGTCAGGCAGGAACACTGGCTGTTATGAAGGGAAAGCATGGATTCTTGGCTTGACTCCAAAAACCTAGATATTAATGCATTTCATAACCTTTTCATTTAGAGCGCAATACAAAAAAAATTGTTTAGCATCACCACCTCACCATGGTGGAGAACTTTGCCCCTCAAGGCAAACTGGTCCTCGGCTGGGGCCAGACTAAGAGTGACTCGCTATACCAGTGACAGCAGCAATCGGCTGAGCCTTAGCTCACTGGGCCTGGCCGAGCAGAGGTCGACAGCACCACATGGATCCTTCCGTAGGCCCACCACTCACAGGAGGGGCTATAGTTGTTTGGTGCACTGTGAATGGGGTGGAGGCCCAGGCAGTCCAATCCCCAGATGACAAATCTGACTTTAGAAATATGGAAACCATCTCTTTGGTGGTGAAGAAACCTGAGCTGGTCCATGAGCCTGAGAAACATTGGCTAGATATGGTCAGATTCACCTCAGTACAGCTTGGAAACCAGACCCCGTCTCCTCGAGGTGGCTGGGCTCTGTAACACTCTGAAGTTGTGCTAAGTGAGGCAGTGGGCAGGGGTGGGTATAATTTCTGGTTTTACCCAGTGGATGGAGGGTTGCTTCCCTGCACCTTTGGGTAAGGCAGAGGCTCGTTCCTAACAGTTTAATATACCCAACCTTTTTGAAATCACTGGTTGGAGTGGTTCAAGGTGTCCCTGGTGGGGACTTTTTTTTTTTTACTGACATTTCCAACAGCAGTTTGAAATGGAGGGATGTGACTGGAAGGAAGAGCCTGCCTGATCTAAACTCAAACGGCATTCTGTCGTTAGACCACAGTTGGACCAAAATGAACACCATGCTAAAGCATAAAGGTTCCTGCAAGTGTCCTTGACTCCAGGAAGCTCTAAGTCAATGATCATGATTCAGCAAAATGAAAGGGACTGGGCAAAAATGGCATCCATAGGAGAACTCCAAGGTAAACACTACTGACTGAAAAAGAAAACGAAGGCTTGTCTCATATTTGCATCACGATGATCATCAAAAACACCATGATGATCTCCAGGACTTGTGGTAAAATATTCTGTAGACTCATGAGACAAAAAGTTGAACTTTATGGAAGGTTTAAGTCCCATTACTCAAGCACACTTGATTTGCAGCAGGAAAATCCGAATGATACCAACGGCCTAAATCAGACTCAGATGCTTTGGTGTGACCTTAAACAGACAGTTCAAGCTGGAAACCCCTAATACTTGATTGCAGTTATTGCTTACAAGAGTGGCACAACTTTTTCCACACAAGCCCAGGTATGCTTTTTTCCTTAATAGATAATAATTAAAATAAATGTATTTTGCATTTAATCTATCTCTTTCTAATATGAAAAATTTATGATCTGAAACATTTAAGTGTGATAATATACCAAAAAAACTCAAATCAGGAAGTGGCAAAATACTTTTAATGGTACTGTATTTTTACCCCAAAATAAATATGATACCAAACAGTTGGTCCAAGAGACCAAGAAAGAGAACTCAGCCTCAAGAGGGATGAGGAAAAAAGATAAAAGAAAAGATGATGGATGATGCGCTCATGGTGGGAGCGGCAATGTCAAGACTCCTCATCCAGGAAGTGAAATCAGTTTCCCTTTGGTTTCCCTGAGGCAGTTCCACATGAGAGCTCCAACTCCCTGCTGCCCGCATCCAAAGAGCAGAGGACAGCAAAGCCAGCGAGTCTGTGACATTTTACAACAAGACCGTGAGACACAGAGCACAGAGGTGGCAAAATAAAGATGTGCTGTCCATTATTTCATCCACACAGTACAAAGAACTTAAAGAGAGGTTACACAGCGAAGGACGAAGATGACGGAATGTCAGGAGAAGCTTGGCACAGAGAAAGAAATGGGAAGTGGAAACAGGGGCAAGATAAAAGACTGTCATTCCCTTTTGCTGAAAGGATCAAATATGACTTATAAAGGGCATGAGAAAGATGATGAAACAGGATGAGGAGAAGTAATCTGAAGACACACAGAGACAAAGAGAAAGCAGACAGAATTAATGTGACTGGCAGCACCCATTTGTAAAATCTTCAACTCACCTGAGAATTTCCATGCGACCCACACTTTCATTTTATCAGCCCTCCCCACTGCCCCATCTCCCCCCAGATACACTCATCATGTCGAACACTTCCACCTTTGAAGTTGCCTTGCATACTGAATCTTTTTATAAGCATTGCCAGGGGTCCCAGCCAGGCACTCAGAACATAGAGAATGGGACAGGGAAGAGGCGTCTAGGAAGGGGGACTGATTTATATTCAAGATCACACAGACACAGATGCTGCACCTCAAGCAAAAGCCAAAATTGAAGAGAACCACCTTTTAAAACAGTTGAGAGGAATGGTGGAGGGGTTAAGAAAAACACCCAAAAAGGCACAAAACTGCTGATTTTAGCCAGCATGGGACACCGTCTGCATGTTCACATTTGTGCCAGCAAATGCAGAAATGTAAAAATCAAACACAGACACACGCCCTCCGGCCTGAATGTGGGTGGATGTGTAGGCACAGGGCACAAGGGAGAGATTAAACCTCTTCCAGGCACAGGTAGCCCTCTAATAAAATTAGCACTGGGGTTCAATCAGCTTTGTCTGCAGAAATGAGAACACACAGGTCCCATATTCCCCTCCCTGTGAAGGCTGGCAAATTTTAAAAGGTTCAGTTACATTACATGCAAATGGACAAATTCAATTACATGTTCCACACTACTCTTAGTTATGTCAGCCAGTCTATCAGAGTTCCTGTACATGTTTATTCTTTTCAAAGCTAGAGCAGTTAAAAAACAAAACAACAAAAAAACAGCTCATATTTTTCTAAAATAGAACAGTCTCATTAAACTTAGTAAAGCTAAGACTAAACTTGTAAATGTTTGCAAGAGCATAGCAAAATGTTTTCATTCAGAACAACCAGTCATTATGTTCTTTTGCATTGTGTGTCACCATCGAGCCATCACGCAATGGAAAGAGATTTTCTTCCATCACTTCTGACATGCTCAATGCCAGACTTGACAAATAAATGTACTTGAAAACTACACAAGCACTCTGCATTTGATAGTTGAAACCCTCACATTATAGGACAGTATAATTGTTATAAAGCATAAAGACACAAAACCATTAGTTTCCAGTTTTCTTTAACATTTAATCTGTTTATTTCTCTCCCTTCTGCATGTGAGTTGAAACAACTCACATTTCAAGAATAACATTTCTTTGAGGTGCCTCTCCTGCCCTCCACTTCCCTTTCTCTTTATTGGCTGTGACAGTACAGTGAAGGCATCAGCCGTACATTAAAAGGCAGTGAGGTGGGGAGATCAAGGTAATCTCTCTCTACCTCTCTCTCTTGTCCCACTCTGAATCATGCATTTATTCCCACTTCTTCAGTCTTTCATTTCCTCTAGTTCCCCCCCCCCCCCCCCCCCCCCCCCCTTTCTTCATCACGGTTCAATCACGACCATGTGGGAGAAAATCGCCTCGTTACTACGCCCGCGTGATGTCCGGACATAGCCATTAAAATAGGACACAATAGAATGAACTCTCTCTCTCTTTCGGACTGTCTGAGCCTCTCAGTGCTGTTCGAAAAGAAACAAAAACAAAGCCTTCAAAGACTGTCTGTCACTTTAACTTCTCACTTGCTCTTTTCACATAACGGCGACCCCTCCCACCCCTGGGATTTCATGATTTCCCACGGGTGATAGTTAAATTACACACAAGCTGCATCCAGCAGCAGCGCTCACTTCCAGTAGCAGTGCTGAAAAAAGTGAAAAACACAAATAACATCCACCCCCTCTTTCAAGAATGCAAATGACTGCCCAAATTAGTTCTTGTTATATGCCAGAGTAGCAAAATTCTTAAATCCCATCAAAAAGATAAAGCTTGTCAGTTATACTCTGAGAATAAAAGCTTCCCTAGAGGGAAACAAATCCCTTTGAGCTCATATAGTAACTTCAAAAACCACTAAACGTCCAGTAAAGTGACAGCACACCAGCAAAAATTAGTAGACAAATTCAAACTACTGCTTACCGCACTTTCCTTCTGTCTTGAGACTAAATGTAATGAATAAAATGAGCTAGAGATTTGAAACCCTGCAACACCTTCCTGGTCTAATCAGTGACCTGCTTACATTTAAAACTTGGATACCTGACCAATCATAAGGAGCAGCTACTGTGAACTTGGACCTTAAAATTCAGATTTCCTCACCGCTGTCCCCTGTTAAACCGTCAAAATGCAGCGTGACATGAGTTGAACATTAACAAAAATTATGACAGTTTGAATAGTGAATGACATCATACTTGGCTTTGAACTGCTGGATCTGTTAACGGCATTCTGATATTGAATCACCTCAAGCAGGAATTCAAGTGTTCAGAAAAACAAGTTCTCTGTTTTCCTTCAGTAAAATGGGCATAAAACCACGCGGTGCCTCAGAAGACAGTGAGTCATAAACTGAACTGCTAAATGCCCCGACATATCCCAAGTACAGCATCTCTGTTTCTCTGTTAAAACTGCAGCTCTCCTTAACTCCGTAATTACACTGAATGATGTTTTAACTTGCAGAGAGAAACATTATAAATGTGCAAAAGTGACATTAGCCTTCAGGGCATACTGGACTTACACTTCTCTATGCTATGCACTTTGATGTTATTGTAGATCACTGATGTAGGACAACTACATTTATTTATTTATTTATTGCATTACTTATCTTTCCGGCAACTTCAAAGATAACTTCATCAAAGGGAAGCAAACGACATTAAGCTAATTAGTCAAACAAAGTGTCTGAATTAAACTACACGTAGGCTTGCTCTACTATCTTGGCTTTTTTAATACTGTTATGGTGTTGTAAACTTTTTATCTGAAAAACCTGAACTTTGGTTGCAAGACAGTAGGAGAAGAAAAAGTGCTTTAACATTTAAAGTTTTCAGTCTTGACCAGCAGTCCCGCCCCTGACCCAAAAGACCCAAACAACTGGTGAACACCACACTTATGAACAAACTTTGTGGTGGCAGGTATATCTGCATGTTATCATAGCGTAGATGTTGGTAAGTGTACCATTTGTTTTTCTTGTTTCACTGTCTCTGTGAAATGAATGAAATCATTAGCAGAGCTGTGTTCGTATTCGGGACTGAGCCTCAAATAAAGCTAAACTGTGTTGCAATTTAATTCATGCAACGTAAAACTATAACCTGAACGTTTTTCCTTTCACTTATGATCTAAACATGCAGTTTTTTGTGTCCCAATGAGCACTAAATTTGTTTAGATGTTTAGTCATCCTACTCCAAACTAACTACCCAGAGGCGTTACCAAGATGGCCAGTGAGTGGCAAGTAGGGCTGCTATTACTAATCAATTTACTAATCCTATTGATTCCATTGATAAATTGAGTAATAAGACAGATAATACTTTGTCTTATTAAGGAGCAATAGTAAATATTCAAGAGAAAAATAAGGGTCTTTAAAATGAACAGCACATTGTAGTCTCTAAAACAGAAACCAATGCTTTTAGCAATTTAACTGCATAAATACAAATACAAAATACATAAACTAAACACTTTTAAATAATTACACATCATATGAAAGTCACATTTTTAAAGAAAATATTTTCTTAGAAGCAACAATTAATATGTCAAGTAAAAATAATAATAACCTAAACTGGTTCTTACATAGCGCTTTTCTACTCAAAGCACTTTATACAATTCACCTCATTCAACCGTTCACACAAACACTTTTTTCAATGCTTTAGTGATTTCTATTTAACATTCACACTCCAATGGATCCATCTGAGAGTGCTTGGTTGGTATCTTGCCTAAAGATATTTGGCATGCAGAAAACCAATTGTAAAAGCCAGGGATCGAACCACCAACCTTCTAATTAGTAGATGACATGATAAAATAAGATTAAAGCCTTTAATCTGCCTGCTTGGAAGGCTTTTTTATTATTAGCAAGGGGCAAAAAAAATAGTATAGGCATAGTATTGTATAATACACCTGTAGTACAGCTACACATTAAACCAATTACATGGTGACAAATGGGGCGGGGGGCTACAGCATCGAAACAAAAAAATTGCACAGAGGACTTTTTTATGATCCATTTAATTGATAAATTGTTATAACCCGAATGGCAAAACTTACTTTTGAACTCGTCTTGAACCTGTTCATGATCAAGCATCATTACTACATCTTTCTGTGCCTTTTAAACCTCCAAATGCTGCTGATCATCAGTGTTTGTATTCAAGTATGGGATAAAGAATAAAACAAGTTATCTTGCCATCATGACGAAGATGATGAAGTTGGGGGAAAAAAAATCATTTTTGTTCTCACAAGCAGAATGATCACTCTGTCCCTTGCCGTGGACTAGCTTTAGGCAGTTGAGTAATTCCCCACTAGCGCAAAAGACTAGTAGTTAGCCTGAAATGCATTATGCACCAGATAATTAAAGACATGCTTCATCTTATTTAATATTGATGTCTGATAATTAAAGGATCACAGGCTTAAGAGGATACTGCCTATCTACCTCTGTCTCTCCTCTGATGCTTTCATCTCTCATTTTCTCACTCTGACACACACACACACACACACACACACACACACACACACACACACACACACACACACACACACACACACACACCCGAGCGAATGGAAACCTGAACACCTAGCTGCACAGATACACAGCAGGATACATTAGGTCTTTAGCATTTAATGAAGACTCTAGTGCATAGGCTGTGCGTGCTGTAATATGGCATTTGGGTGTCAGGACAAAAAGGCTCACTGGAGACTTCATTAACAACTAATTGATTTCATTTGTGTTATTCTGAGACTGATAATGCACAAATTTGCTCTGAAGAAGATTAGGCTGAACCATTCATATCTGTCGGCAGATTACTGGGAGGAAGTAAATGGCACATTTACAGTAGGGGTGGGAATAATAGATATGGATATAGCCCAAGATATGATGGTGTTTGACAAAAGAAGAGGAATTTACAGCTCGTTCTCCTCCCTCTTTAATTCTCCAACCTATCCATTGCTCTATCCTCACTGAATCCCTATCTAATTGAATTAGAGCTGAGTGATTAGAGCCTGGCATGGTGAAAGTCTCTAGTCCTCTTCATCTGTCCCACTGGTAGGCTGGTGGAGGGCAAGTGTAAAACTCTAAAACACTATACGGGTAGAAGAGGACTGCTGGCAGTGTCTCAACAGTTTTCCAACCTTTACTAAAGTAATTCCTCACTTGAGTAAAAAATTAATGCAGTGAAAAACAGAGCTAACAAGACTAGAAGATGCTACCCCTTTCTATCGTTTAGAGCAAAAAAATAAAAGCACTAGGTGTAATGACCACCTCTGTGATTTATTAGTCTGTTAGGCTCTATCATAAAGCAGTCCAGATGAACAGGAGCTGTAGATATGCTCAGCGCCGCTGGCTGTAGTGAAAAGAAAAACGACCTTGGGCATCGTAAATCTCTGGGGAACCTTCATTAGCACCTGACAAAGCCACAAAGCGCCATCACACAGCCTCTAAATGCTTTGCAGTTGGCTGCTGGCCTTCAGACAGCGCTGCGGTGTGGTCATTCACACATTTAAGCACCCTGACTGGGAGGCAGTGCAGAAGTTGATTCCCTCAATTTAGCAGGTCTCTTCATAGAATGACCAGCTTGATAATGGCCTGGGCTCTTCTTCTTAGCTGGGATGCAAGGCGGTTTCAGGTTCAGTGTTGATTCAGTGGCTGCCACAAATGTGCTCAGTACTACCACTTAGCCCTCTCGCAGTGCAGTTCAGCAACATTTAGAACCCAAACTAATAACAGTTGTCAAATGTGCGTTACCGTGGCAACAATCTCTCAGGCAACCAGAGAAGCAGCCACCCTGACACGGAACGAGTTATTGTGCTCCAAAAACAACAAACACTGGATGAGAAAGTTCAGACAGACAGCACGTATTCAAAGACTCCTTTCAAGTACTGTGTGCTGCTTCTCCAGAAACATGCCCTGACCACACCACCTAAAGAAGTTTGGGGAGATTATTGATATCGTGGAAGAATCAAACCAAGCTAAAATTATTAGTCCACATACCCATTGTTAATTGCTCGATCTACTGTACTTTTCATAGTTTTACTTCCAGACAAATATAACTTATCTGCAGTGATCTGCCAAACTGCTGGCTTGTTTAAAACCCAGTCATGATTTCGTCTTTCCTCTTCCCATCTTCTTTAAATACAAAAATTGCTTACAATATAAGTGACCATAGAAAGCAAAAATCAAATAGATACATTATTACATAAAGTAGCTACGATTCATCTACCCTGTCCCAATAATCACTGATTATCCCAGACAATTTTTTTTAAGTGGACATGTTTGACCATCATACTTACCAGTATTAAAGATATTCCTTTAGGTAGTAAGACTATTTATAATTTGATTATACATTTGATTTCTGTAAAGATATATCAGCTAACTCACAAACAGGGTTCATACAAACACAGAGACACACAAAAAAAGAAAAACCCACCAAAAAAAAAAAGAAAAGAAAAAAAGGACACATTCATGACTACAAGCTCAAACTGTTTTAACGTGCATTTGTCATAAGAAGACTAAAGGACATCACTTTGAGAAACAAACAGTCACTCTGCCTTGAATGATGCCAGATTTCTACTTAATTATCCTTAAAATGTTTTAGTAACACATATACATATGTTACTATATGACTGTCATGGTCCTGAGTCTTCTGACTCAGTGTTTATGGTTTTTCCATTATTTATATTCTTTGATTCATGGTTTTGGCTCTCTTTATTGTTTTCTGCTTGTGTTATATTCTTAGTTCCTAGGGTTTAGGTTTCTGTTACTTTGCCTTCCCCGTGTTCCTCGTCTCGTCACTCTTGTCTCCATGTTTCCTCCGTTTCCCCAGGTAGTCATGTCTCTATGTCTCAGTGTCAGGTCTGCTTCTTTGTGAATGTCTCTTGTTTCCTGTTTTATTTTGATAGTCCTTGTCCTGTGCACAGTGTATCTAGTTTTGCTCCCCTTGTCCCATTATGTCTGATTAGTGCCAGCTATGTTTCTCTCCTGTTTCCCATTCTTTCTTTACTCCCTTGTGTATTTAAGCCCTGTGTTTTCATTTGCCTTTTGTCACGTTGTACCACCTCATGTGCTGTAAATCTCTCTGCGCTTCTAGTTTCCCAGTGTTTTGTTCTTAGTTTCTTACCCAGGGCTTTGGTTTGTTTTGTGTGAGTTTATTTTTATGGAGGATTTTTTCCCAGTGAATAAAGCTGCCATTCTAAGTTTACCTTTTTGTGTTTGAGTCCTGCATTTGGGTCCACTTCCTGCCTGCCACAGCCACATATGACAATGCACCTATAATTCACTTTAGTTCTGAAATAAAGAATATGTAGAAATCAGCAAAGTCCTCGATTCAGGTCAATAACTTACAAGTTCAAACAGAAATGGAAGAATAGATGTTAACATGTCACAATCACATCTTTTAGAACAGTTTACAGTACGCCTTAGTTCTTTGGTTTCATGTTTCATTAAATGGCAGGAAAAAAAAGTCAAGACTAGGAAAAAAAAAACAATTCCACCATTTTAAATTGTGAATCCATCATACTGCTGGTGTAGGCAAGCAATGAAGTCATGCTAAGACACAAATAGGCAGATCAGCTGACTTCAATGCCAGTTAACACTGGCTGATAGCTAAGCTGATCGACAAATCTCATACAAGGTGCTTCACAGCAAATCTCTGTTCTGTGCTCCTGCTGCTGATCTCCCAGAGCAGAGTTACACTCCTAAATATAAATTAGGACAAATAGAAATAACAATAGTCTTTTGCACAATGAAAATATTTTACTTAGTTTACAAATTCTCTCACATTGATCACATTATGACCATGGGTAATATTATTCTGCAACTCTTAAATTAAACTTGTCAGCATGTCTCTGTAAGATCTAAAATCATCTTTCTGGGTTTTTCTAAGTCTAAATTCATATGCAGCAAAAGAGTTTGCTCAAATTTCTTTCCATGGTAATTTCTAAAGCACCTGAAGTAAGCCAACATACTGTCAGAGAGACAGAATGAGACAAATCCACAGTGTTAGCTGTGTGCTGAAATGTCAATGCAGCTGAACCATAATTCAGTTGGCCTGGCAGAACATATCCATCTTCCTGTCCTCTGCCAATCCTTTCCATGCTCTTTATCTCAGTGTGGGGTTATTAAATAGGCATATCCCAGCCTATCTCGTCTCCAGCCTCTAGCTGTCACCTCTGTATAATAACCCATTCACTAACAGGCAGGGTAATGAGAACAATGCCTGGGCTGAGAGGCCAGTCACCATTATTGCTCTACAGGCCACCACTTCACCATTACACATTCTTCCACATGGGAGCTCAGCTCCCTTTCAAACATTTTGTAGTTTCACACTGGCTGCTCTCACAAACTGCACCAAAAAAAGGAGAACCTGCCAAATTCCCTGGGGACGACCCTGAGGAGAATTTTGAAAGGGGACGCATACCTCTCACTTCCTGACTGCTCCCCAAATAATGACTTGAGGTTTAGGCAAAGGCAGTGAAGAAGAATGGGAGTGCAGAACCTCAGTGAACTGTTCTGAATCAGTTAACTGATAAGAGACCATGCTGCACAGATCTCAGAGGAGAGACCCAGAAAAGTCTGCAGATTCAGCTTCAAATGGGTAAAAGAATTATAGATGTTTCACCAGTTAGGAGCTTCCCCCTGTTGAGTAACTACTATCTTTGCCTATACTTAGGAAATGATGGGAATTCGCAATACATCAGTTACAATAGTTGCTCTTAACAATATGAATACTTTTATACAGCATATAATTTTAAATCAAAAATATTAACACTAAATAATTCATGCTTTCTGTCAGATGTGTCTGGAGAAAGTAGAAGGTCTAAGCACCACAAGAACAGTTATTCTGCCTCAGCAGTAATTCAACATTAAACAAGGTCAACCTACATTATATTTCCACCCATTCTTGAGTCAAAGCATGACTCTGACCCCAGACACAGAATATTATTACAGGTTTTGGCTCCTGGAATCGCACCCCGCCCCTGTTTGTTGGATGCTGAGTGAATGAGAGAACACTACCATGCGGACCCACAGTATATTTCATGCAGTTATGATGATGATGACTTTTCATAACCTCACTGCCTCTGGTGGCAGTATGCACAGGCTCAATGTGCAGCTGTTGAATTGTGATTGTAAGATTGATGAATATGGATTACATCTGTGCATGCTGGGTGAAAAGGCATGACATGAACAAAATGTGTACTCTGACTACTTTTGGTTTTATTTCCATTTCTCTCCTTCACTTATAGAACATCATCCATAAGACAGCTTAATCTCAGGATAACTGTGGTAAGCTTGCAGTATTTAAATCACATTTTTACACTGCCAAAGACACCCTGAGCAGTATGTACACTCAGAAAAGGAACATTTTTTACTCAGAGTGTAGCATCAAGTCGGTTAAACTTCTGAAACATTGATAAGTTAAGTAGCAGAGAGTTTGTTAATCAGCTGCTTTGGTGTTAATGAATTTAACAACAGGTGTTTTAGAGGTAACCCCCAAGACATGGACAGTTTTACAGGCGGAGTACACTGACATGTTTTCCCTCCTCATCTTTTCCGACTGTTTTTTCACTAGTGTTGCATTTGGCTATGATCAGTGTCACTGCAGGCAGCATGAGGTCATACTTGAACCCTACAGAGGCTGCACACAGCTAGTCCTGCTCTTCTCACCAATATATGCCATTACCAGCAGGTTTGCTGTGTCTCCCAGCACAGTTCCAAGAGCATGGAGGAGACTCCTGTAGACAGGCAGTTACTGTAGCTAACCAGGGGCATCTTTAACCGATCAGCAGGAGGAACAGGATGAGCACTGCCAGAACTATAAAATGACTGCCAGCAGGCCACTGGTGTGAATGTCTCTGAACATCCTGACATCTTCTAGTGGGCCGTGTGCTCACTGGGTGGCAGAGTGGAGCATAATTGTCATTTGCCATAGAATTCAAGAATTGGCAGGTCCACCCCTGGTGGGAGCAGGTTCCCACTGTGACTGGTCCGGGCCTGGTCCTGGAGGATGAAGGAACTGATACCATTGAGTGGCCCCCACATTTGCCTGACCTAAATCTGATAGAACATCTCTGCCACCAGAACATTTCACTTGTGTTTCAGTCCATCTGATGCCACCAGGATCCACTTCAGACTCTCCAGGAGCTCAGTGATGCCTCAGTCCACATGTGGGAGATCCCCCAGGGACACCATCCATCCTCTCATTGGGAGCATGCCCCTGACACTGTCATGCATGCAAACACACAAGTGAAGCCCATAAAAAGTACTGAGTACCACTGTGAGAAGTTACAATGTAATTTTGACCAAATGGACCATTTTTGACCATAATTTTTTCACTCTTTTTTTAACATATATAAAGTTCTTTTCTATCACTTAGCAATTTTTTTTTTTTAAATCGTACCATTTTTGCTAATGTCACCAAAACAAAAATGTCACAGTACAGTGTTAGTTAAGTTGAAAAACGTTTGATACAACTGCTCAGACTACATTTTTACTCAAAGTTACATCCCATATCAGAATGTATTTTTACTGATTAATATTACTATTAAACTAATCTCAGTAAATAAGGAAAAAAATAATGATATTCCACCTGAGCTGTCCTACAAATCAGCGAAAAACTCAATAACCCATTAAGCCTCCTTATACTACACAGATAAAAAGATTTGCAAGTATAATAAAAGCTGTTAACTGGGCCAAAAATTATATGATACTGCAAATCAGGGTGACCATGGATACACTGGAAATGTTAAAATCAAAGCCACTTAGCAGCCACATTTGCTGTATACAAGCCTTTTCCTCATCAGTCTTGCAGATGGCTCCAATGGTCCCAGCTGCTTCACTGTCTTCCAGACTATCAGTAACTCTGCAGGCTACTAATTACCTGTGTCACATAACTATATCCATCTCTGCATACACATAGCAAATTAGCTGTGAGGTAGATTTCACCAGTCTTTCAAATATCTCTGCCATGAATGTGGAAACAACTCTCCCAGGAGCAAAATAATCAAACAAAACTTGTGCCAAAACACAGACAAGTGCCAAGTCACATCCCTCTGTTCTACATGACAACCCCACTGCCGCTGTCACACTGTTGTTCTGGAGACTGGCACCTGCTTTAGTATGATGGATTGATTGTCATGTTTGACACCCTGCATCATCTCCAACCCTCAGAGTACCAAAACTGTCAGAGGAAAAAATAGACTCATTAGTAGAGTGGATAATAATAAGAAGTATCAGCGATCCATTTCTTTCCAAAGCAACCAAGAAATCCTCCCACTGAAGGAAAGGTAAGAAAATTAATAAAAAATTGTAACATTAATATCTCAATGATGGTCGCATCCACAAGGTCGGCACAGGTCTTAAACTCCACATACAAACAATGTAACACCTGTATAGTCAAACATTAAATTATCTACACATTCTCAGATCTTCAGAAAAAAAGTCAATCTTGGTTGGGTCTGTGAGTTGCAAATATCAATAAAACGTGATGCCCTTTATAGAAAGGACTGTTTAACAGAGAAAAAGGGAGAATTTAAATAACAGCAGAGTAGAAACTACTCAACAGTGACAGCGATTTGGCATCTCTAAAGGCGACAAACACAGAGCATTAGAGCAAGAACATCCACTCTTACTAGGAACTCAAACTAAAACATATATGTAGTCTTAAATGTTTAGCTGTAAGGCATAATAAACGACTGCAGCTTGCAGGGAATAGTCACCATTTTAACATAGCTGTTGATGAGAGAAACTGAATTTTTCATGGTTACCATTGACAAACACCAACTCTGAATACCCACTAGAAATGTTAAACCCTCCAAAACCACCAGGGCTTAAAAATGATTTCCACACCAAAGTGCCAAAAACTGCCAGAGGCTCTTTACAAAATCATGTCAATCCCCATGTAAAGTCAAACCTACAAGCAGAATAAAGCACATTAAAAATGGTATAGAAACTGCTTTTGATCTGTAATTTTCCTTTATGACAACTGTAGGAGTGTATTTCTTTATTACTCATCAGTTTAATTGGTCTTAAAGTTATACATGAGCAAGGGCACTTTGTTGACACATTTATTATAAACAACTAAGCTCAGGTCATTGAACTGGGCCTCTCGACCAGATTTGTGGCGGTGATTGCTTTTGGAGCAATTCAGTTACTTAGAATTATTCTAAAAACAACAACTTTCTGTTAGGTTTAATGTACTGGCAAACAATCTGTGAAATACATTCTAAATACAGTCTATTTGAGGCACCTTACTAGGCAAGCGAGCATTAATTCCACCCTCATCCAGTACGTTTACTTCTAACCAAAGTGAAGGGGAAAAATAAAGACATGCTACATATAAGAGTCCATTGTATATTATCAATTAAAATATTAGAATCTGACTGCAAATATCATACTATATAAAAGATTATCTCTGAATGCAGTACTATATTGATATTGCATCCATTTTAAATCTCCACAATTAAAATCCTTTTAGTGTCAATATCTTTGCTAAGCAAATGTCTATTAAGCTTTTTCATTTGCATGTGATTTATATTCCATTGTATAAATCCACAGTTAAAATGCAATATCACTTGTCACAAACACAGTATTGTCAAAGAACACAGATATCAGCGACACATGGTCTGAGCTTTACACCTCATTATCTCTATATCAGAGTAAATGGCAAAGCAGCCATCTAAAATGTATGAACATATTATGCAACGCACAGCGGTGCTCATCTCCCACATCCTGGTGCATCCACCCCTGGGGCACAATGATTGGCATTTATGGGAAAAGTTATGGCCATGGACTCAATTATGAGTCTCATTACAGAACGAGAGGCCAGAGGTCTTCACCAGGTTTGGTTCATTTCTGTGGTCATCTCAGCAGGTTTGCAAAAAACAGGAAAAAGAAAGTTCTGGGTCTCAGTTTCAGGCTAATGCCAACAAGAGTGAGATTATAGCAATAATCCAATGTTTGTCTGACACCAGCCTTGATCTTTTAATTCAGACTGCTGCTGCCTTACCATCACTAGCCAGTTAGCCTGCCAACAACCCCCACAACCCCATCCCTCACCACTCATAACATACAAACACACCCCAGGATACAGACACCAGCTGTTGGGCTCAGCTGTATCACAATGACAGGGATGGTGTGTGTGTGTGTGTGTGTGTGTGTGTGTGTGTGTGTGTGTGTGTGGGTGGCTAAATAAATGCATATATACATTTATGCATACACAGATGGCTTAGGTGTGAATAGCTCCAGATCATGCTACATTGCCATCAGAGAACACTCACAGAGCTGAAATCCTCCGAACACCAAAATAATTAAAATGCACAGCACATACAAAAGAAAACAGAAAGACATGTTAATGAATCTCTGCTTGTGTTAAACATTGTCATGGATCTCATACACTGTACATTTATGCTGGCTGAGCTCTCTGTGAGCTGGCAGGAGATGGAAGATTTCTGACACAGTTGCCAATATTAATAGGTAGCAAAATGTTTGCACTTGGAGAATAACAGTGCTTAAATGATTCAGTAATTTGTTATTTTATAGATAAAGCTAATCAAGCAGCAAAGCAAGATGTTAAAATTGGCTCCACTTACATTTTCATCCATTTAGAGATTTTCATGGTGTATGTCAGTAAATGACTTTGCTATTTGTGAAATGCCACAGTCCAGAGTGGAGGTCAGATAGCTGAGCTATTTAACCTAGACTGAGGAGAACTAAAGGCAAAAAGCACAACTAGCAGTAAAAAAAAAACAACAAAAAAAAAACATTAAATAAGAGGAAAAGGTTATGATTTACAGTTTTAGACCTCAGTCCTGAAAGATTGGAGACCCGTCAACAATCATTTGGCAACTACTGGTCATAGGGGAAAAAAATACCCAAAACCAGATGAGAGTGGTTGCTGTCAGTCACTGTGAACTTGATTCACTCAGGCTTAGGGATTGTCTGGCAACCCCCTGGTCACCAACATCACTAGGATAGAAGTGTGCATTCCACAACTGGCTGGCAAGGGGTCGTGAAGAGGTATATGGTGCCTCAGCAGTCCTTAGCCGGTTGCCACAGTCGGCATTAATTTGGATGGAAGATGCTGACTTGACTGCAGACACTTGCTATTTACTCTCCAAGATGTAACAAAACACAAACTGGAAACAGTAAAAATAAAAGCTGAGCCTTACGTGTTGGTTGCAGTGGTAAGGCACAACTGCAGCACTCTACAAGCAACCAAAGTAATCAGAAGAAGGTTGTTGGTGCGGCACCCACTTTGCAACCAATTTCACCTGGCAAGACTTTGCAACCACCTATCAACCGGTCTGGGAATACAATTTCTTTCCCCTCTCAACCAGAGGTTGCTCAGGGGAGTCGACTGGTCTCTAGGCCTATGTTATTGAGGCTTAGTTGTTTAACTTAATATAGGTATGTCCACCAATTACATTAGATTACATCACTGACCACTATAAAAGACTCATGTTGGTATTCTTCCACATTGGTTTTTTTTTTTGGTTTTTTTTTTAACTTGGTGAGAGTGCTCTGTTGTGTTCTTTGTTAGCACTTCCTTACAAAGTGCAACTTAATCGCTTAACACCTCTCAACCTTAGTTGCTATTTAGATTATATATATAACATACTTTTTTCACCACTGGAGATTGACGGGGCCTCTTAAGCAATTTACTAACTGTGCTGCAGTATGCCTAGTAATGCAGTAAGTGTAACATACATAACTAATGTTTCTTCACAGAAAACAGTAGTGTAGGACTCATGTAAATTTACATGAGTAGGCTGACAGCAGTGTTGCGGGCTATAAATTGGCTCCGTTGACTCACGGTGCTCTGCTGGAGATGTGCAGAGACCTCTGTTCCAGCTGCAAGAGGAAGCCTTTGTAGTTTTCCTCCAGGTATGAAAAGAACCTGTCTCGCATTCCAGCGCATCGCACAGAGGAGCATTCAGCATCTGGGTGGCATGTGTGTATGTCTTCATGGATCTGAATGCATATGGAGACAGTTTTCTATTTTTATCGCATAAAACAGCGATTTCTCTTTTCAAAATGCTCATATGTACCCACATAAATCTGTACATTTCCTTTCAAGTTTCATGCACAGACAAAAACACACAGACACACTAACACGAACCAGAAGCATTATAGCACAGATGTGGGCCACTATAATACCAAAGCAGAGAAGCACAAAATATCCATTTACTGACCACTGGCAAACATTCAACTGAAATTATTGGACCAGAATCAACAAAACACAATTGTTGTGGTAACAAAACATTAATCTGAACACTATTATTACAGATTTGCTCCAGAAAGACGATGCTTTGTTGAGGAAAACCCAGCTTCTATTTATAGCTGTTCTCAGGCGTTTCAAATAAACCTGACAAACCTTAGTTTGATATCACTGTTCTCCCGCAGAATCAGAATTAGGGCAGGGAACGTGCACGCATATGCACTGCTATATCAAGATGAGGGTATATTCACAAAAGATGCTCGATACTTCTTAAAAAAAATTTCAAAAATATTTATTAATGGCTAGTTTTGAAAGCAAGGGCCTCCATCCATGACGCCCAATCCACAAAGCACCACTTATGGTTCCTCCTGTGGTTGGTGGGCCCACAGGAGGGCGGACCCATGTAGCTGATTTGAGCTAAGCCCCATGGGTTAAGGCCCAGCTGCCAGACGCGCTCTTACCCTGGGCCTAGCTCCGAGGTGGGACCCCAGTAACCCTCTCTCCCATGCAAGGTAAACTGGACCTTTGGATTTTTTTTTTTTTTTTTTTTTTTTTTAGGCATCGTAGGAGTTTTAGATTTAAGAATAGAATCAGGAGAAGCCAATTTAGGTGGTTAAAGCATTTGATTAGGATGCCTCCTGACACCTCCTAGGCAAGGTGTTTCGGCATGTCCTAATAGAAGGCGGCCAGCAGACTCAGGACTGGAGAGATCACTACATCTCTTGCCTGGTTTAGGAACAACTTGGTGTCCCCCTGGATGAACTGGAAGAGGTGGCTGGGGTGAAAGAAGTCTGGGCCTCTCTGCTTAGACTGACCCAGCTCAATTAGTGAGTTAATTTCTGAAAAGCTAGCAACATCTCTCAACTTTTTCTAGTGGTTAAAAACATCTCTCTCAATCACAAAGCACCAGATGTTGAGCTATTTTACTGATGAATCCATATAACAGTAGTTGAGATAATAGACCAAAAAGAGAAAGAAAGAAATCAAATGGTATTCACTGAAAAAAGGCTACTTAAAGACGGTCTGTACTCAAACACAGCATACACCAACTGCCAAGAATACGTTTCACCTCAGTTCCAGTTTAAAACCAGATGAGCAATAATTATGCAAGTACAAAGCAGAGCACTGTTTTACTCTACATAAACAATACCTCCTACTTGTGCCCCCACAACATCCCAGAGGGACTCACGTGTCTCCCATGTCTCCCTCTCCATCTCCGGGCTGGCAAAGTGAACACTGGGAAATGCCCGCTCTAACACTTTCCATGCCGTCTCATCAAACAGGTAATTAAAAACAGCCTCCATGGGTCTGTGATTTGAGCTGATGGTATGTACACACGATGTAGGTGGCCCCCAGTTTTTGTAAGCCAAATCTTTCCATTTAGTAAGCAGACACAGGCCACAGGGACTGAAGGTTAAAAATTAAAGTCTGTGGTTTGCAGTGGAGGTGACATGTCACCAGTGTGGAATTGCCACAGTCAAACCAGTGGGTAGAGGAAACAGGACCACTGTTATTCTTTTGTGGTGTTAGGAAAACAGTTGCAGGATAGCTGAGCAGCAAGGATAACAACACTCCATTACAGTATAGGAGCTTTTCATTATTAAGAGCGCCTTTCACATGGAAATGATTTGCCATAAAACACTGCATTACTTCTAGTTTTGGAGTAAGAGCCTCTTCAGTAAGTGGATGGAAATTTGAAATCATCCTCTGTCTCTCTCTCTCTCTCTCTCTCTCTCTCTCAGTAGATTAAGATCAATATTTCCACCCAGCAGCGACCCAGAGAACGTGTTGACGGCAAGGCTAAATTAATGCTGCTAAAAATGAAAATTTATTCTTTAATGACTTGTCTGGTGCAAATTTTCTTTTTCCCTAAAGAAAACATTAACTGCAGGCTAAAATTAACCCAAGGTGCTGTGTGTCGATCTGTTAGTCTGTCAGTTTCCAGATGCTCCCCTCCCTGACATCCCCACCTCCTGTTTTTCTTCAAACCGCCTCTCCTCTGTGGATAGGTCATCTGCAGTCTCTGATCTCCTCATTTTGGCCCTGCAGCAAAATCACAGCAAAACACTGAGCCAAAGATCTGATCAGCTCTGCATTGCTGCTGTGATGGCACACGTGAGTAAGTACTGGTGGGGGGGACTTGTGCTCAGCAGTAAGTAATGGCAGCAATATTCTGTTCAGATGTACTGAGGGAGTCTGGAAAATAATATGTGCATTAACACAAATGTGTAATGTGTTTGTGCCTTAAGCCACATAAACATTACAAAACACAATGTTTGCAAGTAAAAACCTTTTTCCTCTTAATTTGGCCTTTTTTGGCATTCATAAACCACAGTAATATACAGGGTGGGCCATTTATATGGATACACCATAATAACATGGGAATGGTTGGTGATATTAAAGTCCTGTTTGTGGCACATTAGTATATGTGAGGGGGCAAACTCCTCAAGGTGGGTGGTGACCATGAGTGGAGTTTTTTTTTCTCCTCCTCTTACCTCATGTAGTGTATTTTCGTTGTTTTTTCCTATCAGCCTACCTTTCTGACATGTCTCCCCAATGTGATGTTTGTGTAAAGTTGGTCAGAAGGTTCCTTTGTGAGTGCGCATGCGCCATTAGCATGCTGCCTGCTGTAACCCCTAATTTCCCTCGGGATGAATAAAGTATTCTGATTCTGATTCTGATTCTGATTTAGAAGTCGGCCATCTTGGATACAACTTTTGTTTTTTCAATAGAAAGAGGGCCATGTGACACATCAAACTTATTGGTTATGTCACAAGAAAAACAATGGTGTGCTTGGTTTCAACGTAACTTTATTCTTTCATGAGTTATTTACAAGTTTCTCTTTGTTCACAGCCATTGACATGTCGAAGAGGTTAACACGTGAGGAGCGGATCGAAATTGTGTTGATATCTGGTGAACGCAGTAACCAGGTCATTGCAGCAGATTTCAATGCAAGACACCCTACGAGACCACCCATCTCTCATGCTACAGTTAGCAAACTGCTTGCTAAGTTTCATGAAACGGGTTCAGTGTTGGATTTGCCAAAATGTGGACGCAAGAAAACTGTCACTAATGAAGAAACATGACTGGCTGTCCTAGCTTCATTCAGCAAGAGCCCACAGCGTAGCACTCGCCGCATGTCACTGGAGAGTGGCATTAGTCGAACATCCCTTCAGCGGATATTAGCTACTCACAAATGGCACCCTTACAATCTCCAGCTACTGCAGCATCTCAATGAGGATGACCCAGATCGGCACACAGAATTTGCAGAATGGGCAAAAAAAAAAAAAATTGGAACAGGACCCTCAGTTCACGCAGAAGATTTTGTTCAGTGATGAGGCAAACTTTTATGTGAATGGTGACGTTAACAAACAAAAACACCACTATTGGTCTGACACTAACCCACATTGGATGGATCCCTCCAAGACTGTTGGAACAACAAAAGTGATGGTTTGGTGTGGTATATGGGGTACAACTAGAGCTGGGCGATATATCGAGTTTTTAAAAAATATCGATATATTTTTATACGAGATATAAGATGTGACAATATCCTTTATATCGATATAGTCTATGTTATGTTATAATTATACTTGTGGAGCCGCAAGTTTGCCTCTCTTTCGTCCACTTTCGTCTTTACGCAACGTTACTCGGCCTCGCCTCTCCTTCACTGAACACAACTCCCCCTCCTCCCCCATCGCTTCACCTGCAAGAAGCGACAAGATAGACACGGCAAATCTCCGTTAACGAGTTACTGCGCATCGCCCCGTGCGTGGGGCTGGACGGCGTCAACGTGTTAGCTAGCTAACCACGCTAACGAGCTAACCACGCTAACGCCATGCAGCCCAGAGGGGCTGCACGGACTAAAATCCTTTCATTTTCTCAAAAGTTGACAGTGCGCCTTATGTATGAATTCTGGTTGTGCTTGATGGCCGCGAACCGATTTTATGTGGAACACGGCGCTCAGCAATCTGTCAAAAAATGTTTTAGTACGACTTTAGTAAGCTACGGAGCTGCACCGCTTGATGGATTGTCGGAGCATTACGGCTGAGCCTCGCGGAGTGATACGTACTGTGCTTCAACGTAATATTACCCTACTGTGTATAAGGACCATAAATGGCACCTGTTAAGAGACGTGGTTGCGAAGCGGATTTCAAACTCCAGGCTGTCAGTCAACAGTACAAGTTGGGAACAGAGCAGCTGTGAAATCTGTCTTTGTTATTGTGCTCAGCGTCTTTTAGTTTACATTTTGACTGCACAATTGTGAGCTTTTTGTTATGCACAAAAACAACATTGTTTTCTTTTATTTATGGAGCATTATTATTTAATAAATGCTCATAATTTATTTTTGAGTAAATTTTATGTACATCTGCTCTATGTTAATAAAAGTGCCTGTGTGACATGTGGGACACAGCTTTGACTAAGAACTCTCTTTTTGTTCTTACTTTATGGCTTAAAAAAAAAATATCGAGATATATATCTTATATCGCCATCCAGCTAAAAAATATCGAGATATGAATTTTGGGTCATATCGCCCAGCCCTAGGTACAACGATAGTGGGTCCATTCCTCATCAATGGAAACCTCAAGGCCACTGGATATTTAAAAGTGCTACATGATGATGTGTTTCCCTCTTTATGCACTGAAGCTGGCAGGTTCCCTGAGTTTTTCCAGCAAGATGGTGCACCACCACATTATGGGTGCCAGGTCCGAGCATTCCTAGATGAACAGTTTCCTGGAAAGTGGATTGGTCATCGAGAGCCAGTTGAATGGCCCCCAAGGTCTCCAGATCTGACCCCCTTAGACTTTTATCTTTAGGGTCATCTGAAGGCAATTGTCTATGGTGTGAAGATACGAGATGTGCAGCACCTGAAACTACGAATACTGGATGCCTGTGCTGGCATTTCTCCTGCAGTGTTTCTATCAGTGTGTGAAGAGTTGGAGAAGAGGGTTGCATTGACAAACCAACACAATGGGCAGCACATTGAACACATTTTATAAGTGGTCAGAACCTTGTAAATAACTCATGAAAGAATAAAGTTACGTTGAAACCAAGCACACCATTGTTTTTCTTGTGACATTACCAATAAGTTTGATGTGTCACATGGCCCTCTTCCTATTGAAAAAACAAAAATTGTATCCAAGATGGCCGACTTCTAAATGGCCACCATGGTCACCACCCATCTTGAGGAGTTTGCCCCCTCACATATACTAATGTGCCACAAACAGGACTTTAATATCACCAACCATTCCCATGTTATTATGGTGTATCCATATAAATGGCCCACCCTGTACTACTGCTATGTTCTATTGCTTTTAAAATCTGTTGCTTTTAAAATAGCTTCTGCCACTGGTTGTCTCTATACACGCATTAAGTATAACATTATGACCACCTGCCTAATATCACCTGCAGAAACTCCCCTGACCCGTTGAGCGATAAACTCTTCTAGACCCCTGAATGTGTGCAGTGGTATCTGGCACCAAGATGTCAGCAACAAATCCTTTAAGTCCTGTAAGTTTTAAGGTTTGCCTCCATGGATCGTATTGTTTTGTCCAGCATAACACACAGCTCATCAATAGGACTGAGATCTGAGGGTTTGAATCCCAAGTCAACACGTCAAACTCTCAAGCAGTATCCTGCTGAAAGAAGCCATCAGGGAATATTGTTTCCATATTTCCAGGTTGTAGATCCTCTGTAGAAATGCTTAGGTAGGTGGTACATGTCAAAGTAACATCCTTATGGATAGCAGGATGCAAGGTTTCCCAGCGGAGCACTTCCCAAAGCATCACACCTGCCTCTGCCAGCTTGCCTTCTTCTCATACTGCATCCTGGTGCATGGTGTTCCTCCAAGTAAGTGACACACCATTGCTCCGTCTGACGCTCATGTGCCCATTGTTGCTGCATTCAGTGTGGACAGAGGTCAGCATGGTCAATCTGACTGGTCTGTAGCTATGCAGCCCAATACACAAACTGTGATGCACTTCTATCAGAACCAGCATCGACTTTTGGGGCAATTTGAACTACAGTAGTTTGTCTGTTGGATCGGAGCCTTCACTCCCCACATGCATTAGTGAGCCAAGGAACCAGCGACCAGTGTCGATGGTTCACCACTATTCCTTCCTTGAATCACTTTTGATAGATACTGAACGCTGCAGACCGGGAAAACCTGACAAGAGATGCTCTGACCCAGTCATCTAGCTATCATGATTTGGACCTCAAAGGCTTATGGTTGTCCATTTTTCCTACTTCAAACACATCAACTCTGAGTACTAAACGTTCACTTGCTCTCTAATATATCCCAGGTGCCATGATAAAAAGATAATCTGTGCTATTCACGTCACCTGTCAGTGCTCATAATGTTATACCTTACTTGTGTATATCTATAGGCATAAATGCAAAGATTCACCTTCATGCATAGACATACCCATAGATATACCCATAGATTCACTTACTCATTTAACAGCGGAGACATAATCTTTATCCCAGATTTAATAAATAATCCTATTTAGACTATAATATTAATGAATACACTCCCACACATTTTCATTCACATTCTATCATCTATGTGTACATGTATGTGTGTCACATACTGTAGGCTGCATAATGTGACGGTAGCTAAGAACAAGACAGCTGGGATCGTTTTTCTCCCCTGACCTGCATTTGAGTTTGCCTGTCCCCATTATCAGAAACCTAGCTTTTATCTGATAAAATATAACGCTTAAATAATCTTGTACTACAACCAGGTGACAAAGACCAAACTGTGCTGTGTTGGCCCACTCCAAATTATATTAACTCATATTTATTTTTTTACTGACTATATGAAATAGTGAAGAAGATATGGGTATTTTGGCACACTTAACCTCAGTCATGTGGCATGGATACACCACATGATTCGAATGAATGGAAGGCATGTGCCCCCTCCTCCCTGCCTAAACCACTGGACTCCTTAATAGCCCCCCACCAGGGAGAGTTTATTTTGTTACTGATGCAGGATCATACATAGGGGCTCCTCCCTGTGTTCATTTCTACATAATCTCCATCACAATCCCCATCCACTCCTCCGGCATGACTGGTCCCATCCCTTTGGGAGATGCTCACCTGTCACAATTAATGAGAGCCTCCCTGCTCAGGAGTGGGGTGTGGTTGTGGGGTTTGGAAGATGGCCCTTTTTGCTTGATGGATGACAGATAGGAGATTATGAAAGCCCGAAGCTGAGCGATTTCTGCAGGGAACGGTGCATCGGTGGGCTCTTGTAAATACTTGCAAAGTGTCTCTGATTTAGTATAGAGAAGTGCTTTTAACTATAAAATCTTAAAATGCAGGTGCTTCTCTGAGCAATGCTATAGGCTCTAGAAAGCTGAAAAATATCCAGCAATCAACTTCTGGTGCAACATCCCAGAGTTTCAACATGTTAAATATGATTTCCTAAATTCTTCTCTTTTACATTGTGTTTTAGCTTTGACAGTTTTTACCATTTATTTACAATTTAGAAGAAATTTATATTTGTAGGCGCTGTCATAAATGTGTAAAAAAGCACATGAGTGACTCGAATGACAGCCAAGACAGGAGAAACTGAAAATGCAGACTGGTAATGACATGAGCTTAACTGTGCCTGACCCATTAGCCCCCTTAGCTTTGCTGGGCCTGTTAACCAGGAAAAATAGGGAAAAAAATCTCTTGTGTGTCTGCAGGCAACTGCTGATGGAAAGGTATTTTGTATTTTAAAGCAACTGCAGTGCACTGCAATTATGCTACCTGTGCACATCTTCCCTGTATTTTGTAGAAAGGTCAGATGTGTTTTGTGTGTCTTGGACTCCAGCACGTAGGAGAAGTGAAACAGAATGAATGAACAATAACATATTTCAGCCATGTGGGCCTTACTTCCAAATTATAGAAGACGTGCAGTGCCATACCCCGAGGTGTACCACCTGCCCTGAGACCCCCCACCTCCCACCCCACCATAAGCCACCTACCTCACACCCACACCCAGAGAATGCTCAAGGGCACAAAACTAGAATAAAATACAAGAGGCGCTGTTTGACATCAAGATGGGTCGTACACAGCAAAGCCCTGAGGAGAACTTTAATAGTACGTCGCAACAAAGAGATAGATGCAGTCACACACGCATGCACACACTGACAACAGCCCACGTGTGGATCTCAACGCATGCTCTGAGCACAACTACAGATGAAATTTGTCTGATAGCAAGGAAAACCAACAATTATCATAGCGAGGCTGTCAAACGAAGGGTGAAGTAAAGGAGAAATACCTCTGGCAGACTAGAAAGACGGACAAACCTGTGTGGCCATCTTCATTATAGAAGCACTGGAGCAAGCCACAGCAATGCATCACAGAGGAACTACTTTGCTCACCTACACATATATTATGCAGTGATGTATACATTTTCAGAGCACATCTTCTCTTAGTCCATCTAAAGTGTTACATTCAGCTATAGGCTGTGATACACAGAGAAGAATAAATTATGAATATAAGAGCAGAGTTTTTGGGTCAAGAAAATTTAATCATATCCCAGAACTCAAAAAACTGCTGACTGCTTCGTAAAAGGCACCTCCAGCAGTACTCGATCTTTACTTCTGATAGATGGATGAGCCTCATGTTAAACGGCAATGCTGTAGCTGGGGCACCTCTAAGAGACGTGGAAATTGTTTGTGAACTGTGATACCTGGCTTGGATGTACATTGCAACAAACACAGCGAGTGAGTCTTTTTTACTGCATTACCAACTGCTGCTGAATGAAAGAATACATCAGCTTACATGAATCAAACATTACAACAATATTTGCTGCTGACAGATGAAAAGAAGAAGAGGTAAAATGTTTTTTCACCCAGACTACAGCAGAGTTAACAGAGACACAAGCTGTTAGAGGAAAACACTATTACAATAGATCGATGCATATTAAAGAACTGCGATGGACTGGGGAACTCTCAAGGGTGTAGCCCTTTCATAGCTAGGTCACTGGGAAGATGATGGATGGAATCATCCTCAATATCTGACATATTTCAAATGTTATCCTAACAATCTAATCACCAGAAATTTAATACATTTTTATATCACTGTTTAATGGGTGATGGTCCCCTCATGTGGCCTGACATTTGAACAGTAAGTCTGACATTTTATCGTCTGTGCGCATTAGCCACGCAATTTATCAAACACTGCAGAAACCTGCAAAAGGACAAACAGGGTGATCCTCTCTTTTCTATAAACACACACCCACCATTATTCTCCACTACTCCGTCATCTTTGCTCTCAAAGGTCAAGTCAGCTGAATATGGTGAATGGTATCCATTGTAGTTTTCTCTCTTTGTCTGAGAAAGAATGTGAAAGCCTGAAAATGCACTGAATGTGGATTTAGCAAAACAAAAATATAAAACCTCAGGCATTAGTGGAAAATTTCAGCTGAAACAGACCCAAAAACTGAAATCAAATGAGGGTCATCTGCCTTATTTGTTTGTTTTTATCTTAAACCAGCAGATTTCATTTCATCCTTGCACCTGCAGAACCTAATCATGTGTGCAGACAACAAGAGGCACAAATTAAACACACACACACACACACACACAATGATTGATTCAAATCCTCCAGGCCTCCAATAGTTGTATCTCAGCACTCCAGCCTAACTGTGGCCTTGACAGTGGCACGGTGGCATCACTTGCCCTCTAGCAAACAACAGACACACAGAAAAAGATCATATAATAAATATGTAATGGGGTAGCAGTCAGTGCAGTCAGCCAGGCAGGCTGGCAGAACGTGAGTGAGGGCTGAGGTTTTTTTTTTTTACGATGCTTGTTTTATTATTCATAAGGAGGATGAGGTTTCCAGGATGCCAGGCTCATTTTTGGCCAGAATCCCGAAGCTGTTCCATTCACTCACTGCGCTCTGCGCACACAAACACACGCACACACACACACACACACACACGCGCACACACACACACTGCTACTTAGTGTTTCTGCTGGGATGTGTCTAAGAAGCAAGTCTGGTTCCCTATGCGGGGAATGGCTACCGCTGCACTGCACTGTTTAAAAGGAGGCAAACCATGAGACATGATAGGACCTTTTCCAAAAGTACCTAACTGCAGCTTTCATAAAAATGGACAGGGGAGAGAAAAAAAGCTCCCAATCAATGCTGTGACGCTTGCATTCTTCCATAGCGACGATAAAAGCCTGCGTTCAATAGCTCATGTCACTGCGCTGTAAGGCCAAACACAGACACAGGTCTCTGCGTTTTAATATTTTATTAGGCTCATCCGCTATCTTCCACCAATGAGTCGATATCCTGACGGAGAGAGAGTAGAGAAAGTGACAATGCCTGCATCAATCATTTTTACAGTTGGCATAAGGAAAGAGAAGTCCAACAGAAGTCCAGCAGTAGTACTACCAGCACTTCAGAACCAAACTCTACTTTTTATTTGAGAGTAAGAGAAAACAACAAGCAGTTACTCTGTATACAAATCAGACTAGACTCAACCTTATTGAACATTTTTGGACTGCACTTAAATGCTGGGTCTGTCCCAGGAAACCAACCAGTTTAGGTGAACTCTACCAATTCTGCCAAGATCAAACATCCAACCAGAATTATGCCAGAAGCTTGTTGATGGCTACCAAAAGTGTCTGGTTGAGGTCCAACTCAACCAAATATTAGTGTGGGGTGTGTGTATATTTAAGCCTGAACGTATCATTTTGATAATGAGTGGGATTAGAGAAGATCCAAAATAAATTCAGATCTATGCACACAATTCTTCTTGTTTAAAATTTTTAGCAAAGGTGTAGTACTGTACATTCAGGCCAACATGGAAAAATAACAGTTAAAAAAATTATTTAAACCCCCAAATTACAATGACACTCATGTCCATCATGAAAGTAAACTTGTGCCCAAAACTATACAGGTTGCTGAATTTTATATGCAATTTTTCCAGGCTTTCCAGTGTGGCCTGCCAGCTTTCTAGACAAGTCATCCACTTCAAAATCAAATGAATATAAAAAAAAAATCAAACCAAAGCTTAATTTATATTTATGTACTGAATCTATGTAGAGCCTAAAAGACAGAATACACAAGTGACTGACACAGTTTTTACTTGTGAGCAATTTGGGGCTAGGGTTGCTCTCTTTAAGCTGATCCATTCTGTTCCAGTTGATGTCACATATGACAGCAAAAAAAGAGGTTACTGCAAGCACTTAGAAGTAAAACAAAATACCAAACATGCCAATCACAGACATTGGAGCCTGCATCAACGCGATGCTTGGTTATATATATATGTTACACAAATGAGCACCAATACAAAGTGTAGTTTTTGCTTATAAATTTCCAACACATGGAAACCTTTCAGTTAATAGATAAAGCTATGCAGCTCGTGGCATCTCACTCAGGAGTGAAGATGAGCAAATAAAATGCAGGAGAAAAATGTCTAGAAGAGTGAAGACAGACAAGAGGTCCCAGCTTTACAGGAGAGGAGAAAAAGCTAGCTTCTTCCATTTGCAAACATGTTGTGCAAATAACATCCATATAAGGAGGTGTTTGATTTAATAAAATGTTGAAAACAGAGAAATGTGTTTTATTTTCTGAGTGTATTTTTGGTCTTGCTTGCCTTTACCTGTACAGCATACTGAGAGGAACACGAATATTAATTTTCAAAGTATTTTCAGCTCATTTTTAGTTACTGCATTTTATGGCCGTTTGTGTGACTAATTCTCATACTTCAACCACATTTGATAATTTGAATATTGTCAACGTAATTTATCACTATTATTTTTTTATTATTTGCCGATTTTGGCCGGAGCCTTATTGTGTGGTATCTGTGTGGGTTCTCTCCAGGTACTCAAGCTTCTGCTGTGCCAAACATTTGAATTTTGTTTCAGTGGTCTGTTATTTGTAACATGTCACTGCACTCAAGTGGATTCAGGAAACTTCCAGCTGTGTGGTGCAGGGAACAGCTGTGATTGGCACATGCAGACACATTGTCAGTGGGTAATTTAAGGAGCACTTGGTTCAGGGTGGCTGTAGCTAAGGAGGCAGAGCAGGTCATCTACTAATGGAAAGGCTGATCCCTGGCTGCTCCAATATGGATGGCAAATATCCTTGGGCAAAATACTAACCCCAAGTTACTCTCCGATGCATCCATCGGAGTGTGAATATGTGTGAATGTTAGACAGAAAGCACTTAAGCGTAGAAAAATGTCCTTGTGTGAATGAAGCAGGTTGTGTAAAGCGCTACATAAGAACTAGTCCATTTACCATTCATCATTTTTTCTTTGCATTCTATTAGGAGTGTATGCATTCAACATGGTCATGTCCATTTAATCGAAGAAAACTATGATTTAAACTCACATTAGAAAATTCCACTTAACAAATCACATTTTTAGCATGAACCAAATGGATTCTTCAGCTCCACCTCCAATATTTCACCCTACTCGCGGTACCTACGGATCCACCTTCAGACTCTACACCCTCCAGCTGAGGACACCCTCTGCACACTTCTCAAACTCTTCTCATGTTTGACAGAGGTACACAGGTGGCAGAGATGCTTAATAAAAGGTATCATTGTCTAATTAGAAGTAAGAGTATGGTTGGAATCTACTTCCACAAAGACAAGCGATAAAGTAGTTAAGCACTACTAGTAGGGCTGCCACGATTAGTCGACTAGTCACGATTACGTCGACTATCAAAATCGTCGACGACTGATTTAATAGTCGACGCGTCATTTGAAGCTTTGTAAGATCACAAAAGACGCAGGAATAAGTAGTAGAATTTAAGAGTGTAATAACGGACTGAAACAGAAGATGGCAGCACTGCATGTACAAGGATGCCAGCTGCCGTTAAACCCCGAAGAAGAAGAAGTAGCTCTGTCCCAGAATTCATAGCGCGGCCCAGCTCAGTTTCCAACAAGGGCGGCAGCTAGTTAGTTTTAATATTACTCTTATTATTCTTTCTGGGTCACAAAATAAACGTTTAACATATTTTCAGGCGAGAATGTAACTGCGTAAACCTCATATCTGCTCAATTTATCAAGACACCACATACTTTCAAAAGTGCTCCGACGTTTTCGGAGATGTCTGTTACCCACTAGCAAGGCTCACTAGAGCCCGTGAGAACACCGGACTTCCGGCAAATCGTTTTCAAACCCACCGCCGTCTTTCGCTACTCAGGTTAAACATGATATATAAGTCACTAAGATAACTTAAAAATGTTATTGTTTGGCTTTTTTTTAGTATTTTATTTGTTCCTGAGTAAATCGGTTTGGCTTTGATTAAAGTTATAGTTTTTACACAGCTGAATAAACGTCAAGCAAACAACTGATTATCAGAAGCATGAGGTGCTAGAGAATATACTCTGGTGTCCCGTTATATTTTAGATAGCAAGGAGTTTATTAAACTTCACCGGAACAATCTGCAAATTTCATTAAAATTTAATAAACTATCATCTTGTCTTTATTTTTAGTTAGCACATACCTTAAACACTTAAAGCTATAAGCTAATGATAGTTATATAAGAGCAGATGCATGCTGGTGCAATAAGCTGTACATTTTACGTCCAATGGATACATGATCTGATTAGTCGACTAATCACAAAAATAATCGGTGACTAGTCGACTATAAAAAAATAATCGTTTGTGGCAGCCCTAATGCAGAGCAAGCGAAAAAGAAAAAGAAGAAAAATCCATTCTGTTCTCTCATGGCAGTCTGACTGAAGATTGAGTAGATGTTGTCAGTACCAGCAGTCTGTGTACAGAATATTGATTATATTTACCCAAACACACATATTCTCATTACCCATGTGTGGAGGGATGTGGAAGTCAGTCTAATACTTGGAGTGCGTACAGCAGTCTTGTTATCCATGCAGTGCGGCGGACACTGCGAGATAAGCAGCAAGTCTCAAGCACAACGATCAATAAAAGTTAACTAGAAAAACCTAGAAGAGAGAGAGCGAAACCAATGAAAGGAGCTGAATGAGACCAGGAGCAGCAACGATCTGAGAAAATAAAACTAAAAATAACAAAAGGAAGCGATAGAAATAATAAAAAATGTATCAAAGCAACATTGTGTTTTATCTCATTGTCACAGTGTAATCACATCATCATTAAATTGGTCAAGTAAAAGGAATTATTAAATATTGTTTATGAGACAAACTTTGTCATGTACTCCGAGGCTTCTGTAACTTTTTCTGAGGCTTTTATCAAGTCTCCTGTTTCCTGGATCTCAAAGGTTTTTTTGCTCTTTCCTGTTTTTCCTCCAGGAGTAAACAATCTGTTTTCCAGAAAGTAACTTAAAGGCTGAAACCAAATCACCAGATTATATAAACATTTGAAAGTTTTATGTTCAGCTTCATAACTGGCGTTATTTTGCAGGGTCACAACATGAAATTGTAACTTTTTAAGTGAAAAAGAAACTTCAAATCAAAGTACACCATGCATCTACCTCAAACAATCTTCTAAAGACCAATAATGAATACATTTCCCATCATGCCACAAGTCAAACAGACTAGATTTAGGCATTAAATGGGTCTTTCCAACTTCTGAAACTAACACAGGTTGTTGGAGAACTTTAGCTGTGCCTCTACTCAACCAACCGAGCACGATTGTGCGAATTCTGACCACAAGGACATCTAGCAAACCTAACTAAAGCTACTGAATGAGTATAGATAGCAGAGCGAGTTACACATATGTTTGGGCAAACTAAGGCATTGTGGAACAGTGCATCCTAACTTCTTCAGAAAACTCTGAAATCTGCCTGTTTGTCTTTCCATTTCATCTGAAATTTAATTTCGAGATATACTGATCAAAATGCTGTGCACATACTGTGCAGGGCCCTTTTAATCATTTCAACATCTATATCTGCCATCAGCTCCAGGTTCCATATTCTTCTCCTTTCACCACCTCATAGGAAAATTTGAATGAGATGACATTATGTGTTTGTTGATATTCTGCAGAGGTGGTGGTGTCTGGGGCACCACAATTCCACTGGGGGGGACACAAAAAGAAAGAAAAAAAGAACACAAGTGGGATATAAATGTATACTTTACAAAGTCAAACTATTAGGTTTTCCGGAGTGTGTCTGTTTTATTTTGTGAGCTCTCGTTTTTGGAGCCAAGTGCTTCACTGCTGACAAGGACACACAAGTCCTCCACTTAATCCAGTCAGTGCTTCCTGAGAATGAATGGAACCCACCGAGGAACTTCTCTCAGGTGTGGATACAGTGTGCCTCTTCTTTCTCCTAACGTCAGAGGTACGCTAACCACTTCACAAGAGGAAAATGTGCCTTCACAACTGCCAGAGCAAATATTTCAGTTGCCTTTGCACTTAAAGATTCCTCAGCAATAACAGTGTTATTTCAAAGTTTGTAACAATACATGAAAAGATGTTACCCGACAGAAACCCAGGTTTAGTACAGCTTTGTAAGATCTGACACACACGCTGTGAAACCACACTAGATGATCATTCATATCTATGGCCCACAGGTTTAACTATGCTTAAGTAGGTTTTTATAGTTCTACATAATTTATCAGGCACACATTAAAAATATAACTGTGATATTATGGTACAATTTATGAACCACAGAGTCACAAGTTCAAATCCAACAAGGGAGCCCAGCACTGAACATTTCTTCTCACCTTCTCGCAGCCTCTGAAACAATTTACACTTTTCTAAACTCCCTACAATATGCTGATGAACAGAACAATATCCCAATTTGCTAATAATGAATTTTAAAAGTGATAAGCCATTGAGCACACTGAGATAAATTATGTGATTACATGCAGACATTTAAGGTAGTATTACTATAAAAAAGAATTCTGGAAATGTAATCAGTCTTGAGGCTCTATTCAACTTTTAATCACATCTCTTCTACCATTTGGTTTTTCTAAATTAGAACAGCTGAGTGGTCAGCTGAGGACCTCAACTCTGTGTATAGACTACGCATTATACAGAGCCTGCATTTTCTGAAATTACAGTTTCAGTGCTACATATTGCTACTTGACACCTTTGTACCACTTATGCCAAAATCATCTTATTCTTGCAGATTTCCATTTCAATTCACTGACGTCCTGCTGCGTATCCTTTTGTAGCTTCATGTGTCAACATACCTACTGTTAAGGGGATAACTACGGTGCACTTAAATATTGCAGATATCCCTTTGAATGTGTGTGTTCATGTGTGTAAAGTGGCGTGCTGTGTGCAGTGGAGCTGGAGTTCAGCCAATTTAAAACAATGTTAAAACCTCAGCCAGGTGTTTAGCTCCTGCTAGGATGCCATGAGGAGGCTGTGATATGAGCCAAAACAACCAGGAGGAATGTGTATGTCACAAAAACATTATGCTATTAAAGCCTCCGTAAATCAGCACAGTGGGGTGAGGGGCCTAGAGTGTCTTGCTCACAGTGAGGGGGCTCGCAGGAAATCAATGGCAGGGGGAAACCCCTTCAGGAACTTGAATGGCCTCTGGCGAGAGAGAGACGACAGACCAATGAGAGCTGGTGGGGGGGGGGGGGGGGGGGGGGGGGGGATAATAAGAAATTAAAAGAAAAATGGGGAAAAGGGCAGAGAACGGTAGGGTGGTGGCAAAAAGCAGTGGAGTGGAAGGCTGAAGGCAGAGATAAATTGCACAGGGACAGCAACAATGAAAAGATGGATGGGCTGGGATGAACAACAATAAATACTCATGCATAATATGAGCCAAATATAAACACTGTTGCTGCTCTGGTACTAATCCCTGCAGGTGACCACACTAGGGACTGCACAATTTCATGGAATGCCATCCATTCATGCATCAATTTTCTGCCACTTATCCAGGTCTAGGTCTCAGCGGCACTCAGCAAAGCGAAGTGTTGACATTCCTATAGGTTTCAACAGACCAGGTGTGCAGGTTGTAGTTTGCCTTAGGGGATCCTGCTAGTCAAGAATACATAACACACCTCCACAGAGAAGATGTAGCAGATCTCCGAGGTTCTCAACTTGAGAAGTGTCAGATTTTAAACAATTATCTCCTCGCAGTAAATAAACTACAGGAGTAACAGGATTGTGGTGGGTAAATTACAAAAGTAGCACACCTGAGCCCTATTTGAGATTTATATATGCAAATAGACTTCACATGTAGGACAAACCAAGAGTTCATGTTTGAGGAACTTAATCAAAGGCAGACATTAAGCTTTGTATTTGCTGGCAGCATCCACTGATGCAGAACAGATAAAAAGAACAAGGAAATAGAAATGAAAACATTGAAGACACAGATGTGCACAGCGCTGCTTTATTAGCCAGATATCTGCCATCTCTCTCAGCACTGCAGAACACACACATACACACGCACAAATACACACACCAGAGCATTTCCATTCATTAGCATTTATTCACTCTGTAACTGGCGCTCGCAGCAAACAGCCAGAGAAAATGCAGAGAAACGGCGACAGGGAGAGAGGAGAATGCTACTAGATGCATCAAAAGCACACACCTTGTCAGTCACAGGCATGGTGTTCGACTGTAGGCGCTGCTGGATGCTACTTTTAACACAACACACATACATATACACACACCTGAACCCTGAGAAGGCAGCGCAGTAAGCAGTTGGTAGGAACACATCTGACAGTCCACATGGGGCAAAAGAAAAAAATGAAAGCTCTATAAGAAGAAAGAAGTGCGTGAGAAGAAAGAAACATCAAAAATGACTTCTCTCTTCTTTTGTACCAACAACTGCTTACTAACATTTTCCTCATTGTGTGGAAACAACTGCCTGTTATATCCTGTTTTTTAATTAAATTGTTAGGTAGCATAACTAATGCTTCATGGCACACACCTGTATCAACTATGTGAAATACTGCGGCTATATTGAGACCACCTGCTCTCACAGAAAACCTCCTGAGCAGCTGGAACAGGGATGGAAATTCATGATGAAAGGTCTGAATCTTTATTGGTTTCATCTGTTTGGGCCTCTTTAATCATGAATTAGGACAGAAGAGGGGGGGGGGGGGGAAATCAGAGAAAACCGATATAAATGAATGAAGGACCTTACGATAGATGATTTGGTGATGAAAAATTCAAACCAGTCACATAGACAGGTGCTCCTCAGTGTCTGCATCATTTGGACATTGTACTAGAATACATTTGAATACTACTTTTACCTTTATCACAAACTATAGCAATTTTCAAGTTGTTTTTTTTTTTTACTAAGCTGTAGGACACATTTTGTCATGTTAGAGTTTTCTTCATGTTGTAATACATGTGCCGTTTTTAATAGTCTCTTTGAAGAAGCCAATAGCTTGTTCCTCTAAGGCAACACACAAAGCCAACCATTAAAAAGTTCAAGCCTAATTTAAGAAGGTAAACTCTACATAGTTTTTAAATCAAACTTTCCACTACCTTTACATTTGTAAACAGTTTTCTGTGTCCAAGTCTAATCACTAGTCCTGTGTTTACAGGGACGCTTAATATTCTGTAAAACACACACATACAGATTTCCAAGATTTCACGTCGTATTGCCTAAAATAAGCAAATGTGTAAAGGTGCAAGGAAAGGGAAATCAATTTGGAGCAACGGCATTTTTGCCGCTTCCTTCCCAGACTCCATTTACCCCACTTTCTTACTTCCCCTTTTTTAGATATTTATTTATTCATTTATCTTTGGTGAGGCTTTCATGTGGCTGTGGTGGATATCATGAATTACAAGGAACATAAGATATTAATATGTTCCTGTACAGGAGTCTTATGTTGAGATGAATTAATGCAGAATGTGTGTTTGTTATAGGGTTAGCAGTTATAGGGCAGTGACAGCTGACAGGTTTTTACTCCTATGTGGAGACCGCATGTTCTCCCAATGACTCCATGAATTCACTCCCATAGTCCAAAGACAGGTTAGGCTAACTGATTATTCTAACATAACCACATGGATGGATTTACGTGGTAATTGTTGTTTTTCTTTCTGTGTTAGTCCTTTTGACGGTCTGGGTGTGCAGTGCCAGCTCTGGGGTACCATCCTAGTAGGAGTAGATGGATGGAGTTGCTAAAGTTCACTTGGTTGAAATGCAATCTTACAGAGAATTTTGTGTTATTCTAAAATTTGGAGACTTGAAAGAGAAAAGAAAAGACAATGAGACTAAGCTCTTTATTAAAAATAGATTTTTGGTTAAAAAAAAAAAAATCATGTAGCCTGGAGACATCTTTGCAGCACAAGAAACCATCTGCTCCATCAGCAGCACCGTGTCAGTGGAATTTCTTCCTCCTTCTTGTGTGCCAAAGTATGTTCACTGCTAATTCCACATACTTCACCTTATCATACTGTATTCTTTTGAAGCCTAAACTAATAGATTTATCATTTTATATTACTGACCAATCACAATTCCTGAGCTTATTTGGACTGTAAAGAAATGCTAATTAAATGCTTGTTCACACTCTACAGCACAAAACTGATGAAAGAATGAATGACCATCACGGCTGCATGTCACTGGAGCAGCTGAATAAATTGCTGGTGACACAACTTACTAAACAAGTACCGTAATTGTCGGGCTATAAGCCGCTACTTTTTGCACAAGCTTTGAACCCTGCGGCTTTTAGTCAGGTGCGGCTTTTCTATGGATTTTCCATGATTTTTGTGATATCGTAAGACGATTTGTTTTGTTTGTTCCGCTGTTGTACGGCACTACGTTGCCTGGCGGAAGGATCGGGGTTCAAGAGTGGTATGTTAGTCACATGTCCGTCCGCCAGGAAACGTAGTGCCGTACGAAGTAGCGCGAAAAACAAACTTCGAAGTAGCGCTACGCGTTCAGCGGGAGGCGTGGATGACGAGCGGCGATAAACTTGCGAAAAGCAAGTTATGCCCAACTCCACCGGTGGATTCTGACAGCGTGGAAAAGTGCGAAAACATCCACGATCACCAACGGATTTTGAAGGGCTGGACTGCTGCATGATGGAGAGGAGGACACCGCCACGGCCCTTCTGAGGGTGTTCGACTCTGACACTGACAACGAGGATTTCTTTGGTTTTGAAAGTGACAACGAAGGAGAGAAGCGGAGAGTGGATGACGAAGCCATCCTGAGCCTGTTCGTTTCCGACATTGGAGAAGAGGACTTTGGTGGTTTTAGAGCGCAGGAAGAAGAGAAAGATGGTGAATGACTGACTTTTCTTCTTGTTAAAGCCGTGTCACTGCACCTGAGCCTAAAAGGTAGTCCGAATCTATTTTTCTGGTGTGCTGTAGGTTACAGCCATCTCTTTCCTGACAATTCCCTTTGTGCATATTCTCTTACATATGATAAGTCAACATTGAAACACCTGCGGCTTTTAGTCAGGTGCGGCTAATGTATGTACAAAACAGGATTTTCCCCTGATTTTAGCTTGTGCGGCTAATATTCAGGTGCGCTTTGTAGTCCGGGAAATACGGTAATTTGTCTGCAATAATACTGTTGCGTGAATAATAAGACCTTCTTCCATTGCTTAAGAAAATCTGGTACAAGCCAATTCACAAGAAAATTCTGCACACAAACTCTCAGACACAATCGATCAGTAGATTTACACAGTAGAGGAATTACGATTTTTACTTTTGTTTGACTCCCGACATGCATAAATATGTTGCACTAAAAGAAGAAAACAAAATCTAGCCTTTTCAATTCAATTCAATTCAATTCAATTTTATTTATACAGCGCCAAATCACAACATAAGTCGCCTCAAGGCGCTTCATAGATACAGAGAAAA
This sequence comes from Maylandia zebra, assembly GCF_041146795.1. Classification (NCBI taxonomy): domain Eukaryota; kingdom Metazoa; phylum Chordata; class Actinopteri; order Cichliformes; family Cichlidae; genus Maylandia; species Maylandia zebra. Next base: position 34,283,827 of record NC_135167.1, read on the forward strand.
ACCCAACAATCATATGACCCCCTATGAGCAAGCACTTTGGCGACAGTGGGAAGGAAAAACTCCCTTTTAACAGGAAGAAACCTCCGGCAGAACCAGGCTCAGGGAGGGGCGGCCATCTGCTGCGACCGGTTGGGGTGAGAGAAGGAAGACAGGATAAAAGACATGCTGTGGAAGAGAGACAGAGGTTAATAACAGATATGATTCAGTGCAGAGAGGTCTATTAATACATAGTGAGTGAGAAAGGTGACTGGAAAGGAAAAACTCAATGCATCATGGGAATCCCCCGGCAGCCTACGTCTATTGCAGCATAACTAAGGGAGGATTCAGGGTCACCTGGTCCAGCCCTAACTATATGCTTTAGCAAAAAGGAAAGTTTTATGCCTAATCTTAAAAGTAGAGATAGTGTCTGTCTCCCGAATCCAAACTGGAAGCTGGTTCCACAGAAGAGGGGCCTGAAAACTGAAGGCTCTCCCTCCCATTCTACTTTTAAATACTCTAGGAACAACAAGTAGGCCTGCAGAGCGAGAGCGAATTGCTCTAATAGGGTGATATGGTACTACAAGGTCATTAAGATAAGATGGGGCCTGATTATTTAAGACCTTGTACGTGAGGAGCAGGATTTTGAATTCAATTCTGGATTTAACAGGAAGCCAATGAAGGGAAGCCAAAACAGGAGAAATATGCTCTCTCTTTCTAGTCCCTGTCAGTACTCTTGCTGCAGCATTTTGGATTAACTGAAGGCTTTTCAGTGAGTTTTTTGGACATCCTGATAATAATGAATTACAGTCGTCCAGCCTGGAAGTAATGAATGCATGAACTAGTTTTTCAGCGTCACTCTGAGACAGGATATTTCTAATTTTAGAGATGTTGCGCAAATGGAAGAACGCAGTCTTACATATTTGTTTAATATGTGCGTTGAAGGACATGTCCTGGTCAAAGGGTTTTTGTCACTATGTCACTATAACTAGACAAAAGATAGTAAGGCTAATGACTGAATCTGACAGAACTTTAACTCATTTAAAACCTTCATGCTAGCATCCTTATCCTATAGAATACAATTACACAGCACAATGTATAGTACGGAAAAAAATGGACCAACTTCAGCTTTAATACAAACAAATTTCCCACGCATGGGACTAATAAAGGTTATCTTATCTTATCTTAATAAAATGTAAAAGGAGGTGTAGGATTTGTGATGAGCAAGCCTGTCCCAGGAACTGTTTTCGGTAATTAGTAGCGATTGCAGGGGGACATGTCATGTTCAAAACGCTAGCTAACAACTGGTGAGGTGACTGGAATTACTGAATGTGTTGATGACCAACAAGTCTGCTGATCTTTATCCCGAGGGGACAAGATGACAGAAACACTGAAGCAGCAAACATCCAAGTGAGAGCTGCATGCGCTCATCTGTCTGAGCAGAGAGCTTACACTTTTTGGCAGGATAGGTTGCATCAGTTACACTGTGAGGCACAAAACCCTTTTTCTTTACAGTTATACACATTTTGGAAAGCTTCTATTTAGAACTCTATATAAAAAAAATAGCAAATTAAACGGCAAGATGGGAAAAGAAGAAGTGGTCACATACTGTAGGTACAGCTACTAATGGTACAAAAGAGTGGGCAGGTCTAACAGCATTTCTTTTACAGGTTTTTTTTGCATCAGCTGCCTCAGCTGGAACATGAAGCCTTCCTCATTATTTGGTTAGAAGTAACAGAATGCATGTGCACAGTTTATTCACACTAACATTTTTAGACTTTCTTTTTGTTTTTTTAAAATACGGTGTATGAATGTCAGGGCAGAAACACAGAATGTGTTGACTATGGATTCATACTAACTATGAGATACGGTAAGTTTTCAGTACCTTTTTTAGAAACTGACTCAAGCAGGATCATTTTTTTCTAGACATGCAAACTTTGTGTTAGCATCATATCTTAAAACAAAACCAATAAACCTTAGTTCCACAAAGAGGAATGTAGAAATGGCAATCAATAACCATCCAGAAAAGAATGAGTGAGAAGTGTCCGGGAAGAGCATCGTTGATGTGTAGAGGAAGTGGGAGCGGCGAGAGAGTGTTGATCGTCACTTTGGGAGGAGAAAAAGACAGCAAGAGCGAGAATATGGGAGAGAAAGAATGAGAACATTAGAGAGAGGGGTGTCTTGGGACAGCGGAGTAATCTTCCGCCAGCTGATGTACGCTTCTCCTCATCTCATACATCATCGGGAGACGACAGCACCTCTGCACTCCGGAATTCAATAGCAGTTTTTCCTTCTACAAGTATCTCATTCATCCATAACAAAACGGATCCGGTGAAATATAACCAAGCAGGAGACGTGCAACTGGATGTTTGACTATTTGTACATGGTGCTTCCATGGGCTAATCCTGGCATAATGCTACTTTAAAACTAGATATTAGACTCATGTCAACAACAGTGCAAGGGCTTCATACTATGGTGTAGTTATTTTATGTGTGCACTGTGGTGAAAAGCACCTTACACAGGATATTAAAATAGCTTCATTATGTGATCAAATCTCCCTGATGAGGAAACATAATCAGCAATGTTACATACAGATTATTCAAAGTACCACCTCCGGTCTCCCTCTCCTCTTCCCCCAACCAATCTCAACAGATGGCTGTCCCTCTGGTTCTCAAGAGGTTTAAGGGAGTTTTTCCTTCCCACTGTCGCCAAGTGCTTACTCACAGGGGTCAAACTGATTGTTAGGCTTTTCTCTGTATTATTGTACCGTCTTTACCTTACAATATAAAGTGCTTTGGCGTGACTGTTGTTGTGATTTGGGGCTGTATAAATAAAACTTAATTGAACTGAACTGAATTCTTTGTGTGTGTATGTAGATGGTTTCTGTTGCAAACCATTAACACTTGTTTTATTTTTAAACACTAAACCTTAAGTGAATTGTCCTTGTCACTTTTAAACCTACACAAAACCCACCAGAGCAAGTGCTGGTACCAAATTCTGACCCACAAATCTATTTAGAACTTTCCTGGAATAAATAGGAAACATATTTAGTTTTAGTTTTTAAACCACTTATTTATGAAGACAAAATAAAATACTATAAACACAAACCCATGTCCTATTTTATCTAACTCATTAAAGCATAACAATCATAAAGATTTAATAGTGAAAGGCGGTCGGAAGAGTGCACATAAATCATATTCATTCAATTTCATTCCAACCTATATCTTCTTTTCCTTGCCATCCGTACCCCCACTATACATCTACGGCGTGTTCGAGAAGCACAAAGTCAGAGTAAGTATAAAAAACCAAATTCATTAAAATTCTCATTCAATTAAAGAAAAAAGGTCAATATTTATGGAGCAAGAAACTGGGACTACTAAAATATAAAACAAATGGACCACAAAGACATAGAAACATAGAAACCACTTAAGCATCCAAGAACAGTTTCTTGGATGCTTAAGTGGTTTCTATCTCTCATGAGAAGTAACTTCCTCTAACACTTATATCCAGACATATAGTATCTTGGCAGGTTAGTTGGAGAAGAAATGCAATAGTGCAATAATTGTTGTTCCATACCCACAAATCAACATTCACCAACCATATTCCCCATTGGAAAAATGCTTTAAAATCTAGGCAGTCAAAAATAACTGGCAAATCAACATTATTTGGAGGTAGGTTTATCTTAATTTGGAACCATTCCAATTTCAGAGTGAGGTCAATTCTTGATGTCAAGAAAAAAACAAATCCCATTTACTTTCATAAGCTGGGACAAGCTCCAGCACCTTACCTGCATAACCTTGAACTGGATAAGTTGTTAAGAAAATGGACGCATGGATAATGTCAAGTGTCAAGTTTTAACATCCCAAAATCAAAAGTTTGGCTTTTACTATTCATTGATTTTCACAAGGACAAAATAAATGCATAAACTACCATATAATTTCAGGTTATTTATAATGATGTCTGTAGGAATTCTGTTTATTTTCACTTAGAATAGTTCCATACCAGAATCACCATCTTAAAGTCAGTTGGTTTAAACTGATTACAGAAAACATATCGAGTTTCAAAAAGCTACCATCAGTTGCATGTATAATTAAAGGGACAACTTCTACAACTAGCGTCATGTAAAATAACTTTAAAGTTGTCACATGTACATTGTAAACAAAAAGCAGTAAAAAGAAAGCACTACTTCAGCTAATTACAAGGAACTATAAAGCAAGACTGCATAAGGGAAAACAACAGGGAAATGACAGAGCTGGACGCAGATATTGTACCACTAACTGCTTTCAGAATAAGCTACTTTAAAGCTCTGCTGCACTGGTTAAAAACGTCACGCCAATGTGCCCTCAGAGTGAACTGTGGAGGCAAACTGTAATCTGTATTCTGTCCACAGCAGCAGCAGAGGCCCTACGGCACACCTCCATTGCAGTGATTCAACAAATCGTCTTAGCTGCTCATCCTTTGTCCTGTTAGAGAATAGTGAGTAACACAGGATAATACAGCAGACCACTCATATTCACACATCAGCCCATTTCCATTGGTCTACATGTAAAGCTCTGAAGGCGCTGTATTTCACACTGCATTTCAATGGGCTATTTTCCATACTCTACTCAGACTGTTATCACCCATCAGTCCAACAGTGGGATACGGTTCAGGCTTTATTGCATTTCCATGGAGCTGAGTGTTTCTCTGCACCAGCGCAGTGTTATCTCGGGCAGCTTATGGCGATCCTTCACTAGGACTTACTCCTCTCATCAATTCTGCCCGTCACTCCGCTGAACCTCACGTGTTTGGTTGGCTAGCAGCTGGAGCTGCTCATTGGAAGAAAGTTGAATGGCTCAAATATGCTCTTCATTAAAGAATAGTTGGACAGCGAGCTGAACCCTGCAAGGTTCCTGTGCATGTAGTGATAAATGAGCTTTTTCTTCTCTGACACACCAACCATTCACACAGACATTTACACACAAACACACTTCCACACCGCATGCATGTACACAAATATGTACACACGCACACACACTACGATCCTATGAGAACTCTGTCACTCTAAACTGGCTGAAACCCTTGGCTTCCAAACTCATGTTAGCCTTGAACAAAAGTGCTTCTTAATGAAGACATCCAAACAGATTTGCATCCTAGATAAGGGGTTGTGTTCATTTCATTGGCAGGTCCTTTGAAATTAAATTGAATCCATGTCCTGTGGTGATTTAATATAATTTTTAATATATAATTTTACATTTTATATAAATATTGCCAAATCATCTGAGAGCACTTCAATATTGACCCTGTTAAACTGGAAATGAATGTCCTTTCCTATCGTAGTTTAGCAAAGCACACCGGCTGTGTGGAAAATGTATGATGGGCAGAATAACAGACGATCCACACCTTGACAGTGACAATTTTCAGGTTGTGAAGACAGATAATTACCCCACACTGAATAGCATAATTAACTATAATGATCTGGTCTTGGAAGACTGAAAAATAATAAAACCATCAAAATAATTTAAGCACCATTTTCACATGAAATGCTTTATTAATAGAGCCACACTTATAACAGCTGAGGGCTTATTCTTGGATTGTCTTTCTGTGATACCATTCCTGGTGCCAAATCTTGAAAAGGCTTACAGTAACAAACAAAACAGAAATTTTGAGGTGGTTGTTCTTGTAATGGCGACCACAGCAATTTGTGTGAACTCAAAATTAAATTTAAATCACCATTAACAACTAAAGACACATACTTTCAAATACTTCTACAGGGAAAAAGAGGGGAAGAAGGGTTATGACCCTTCTTAGATGCAGGGATTTTACAGGAATTACCAGCAGTACCTACAGCAAACTAAAAATATAGAGAATAGATATGGTATAAGAGAGTAGCAGAACCATACAGAGGGAGAATATTGAAACTAAATGCTCAAATACAAATAATTCATACCATCTGCTGCACTGCAAAGACACAAAGATTCAGTTATTATGTAGAGCACAACCCACCTTAAAAGACATAATTTGATCAAATGACAACATATAGAAAAAAGTAATATATTAAAGTGGTCAAATAAATGAAACTACTGCATGTAAAACACAATTAAGGACTGCTTTCTTTTTGTGTATTCAAACATGGGCACTGATGCAGATTTAACTGCAAAATCCAATACGGGTCTAACATCTGACTGTTCACTTCTACACTTGTGTATTTTTAATATTAGCTTCATTACCATTAAAGAGGTTCATTTGCTCGCAGTAACAGTGGGAGTTTAAGCAAAGAAAGGTGAATGACAGGCATAAGATTTGAGTTAATTAGTGTGGAGCTGTGTGATTTTGCTTCGTCTGCTCTGTGAAATGATGTTTCAGCCAGAATCTTTGAATGCAGACAAAAATCACCAGCTGCTTTTGTACACAATCCAGTCTGTATGTGCACCGCTGCTCATCCACTTCAAATACACACACCTCTCCAAACATGCACCTTTTATGTGTCAGAGTGCATCTGCTTCTTATCTCCTGGTCCACACTGCATTAAGGTATGCTGCTCCTCTGCCACACTATCATTCTGTTATCACTGCAGCTACAGGGGGTCTCTTAGCAAAAAAAAAGCCTCACTTTCTTGCAGTTTCAGCCAACAGGCACCACCTCCTGTGCTGCTGCAGCATCTCCTCCCCTTGCTACTTGCTTTTGCCAAAACCACAGTTAACCAAGCCAAGCAGGGCTGATGTAAGAGTGTTAAGATGTGCTTGCCAATAGCTGAAACAGCTGGAAGGAGAAGCTTAATGGGAGAGAAAACACAAGCACTGAATTAACCTACTGAACCGTATACAACTCAAACAGGAATAAACTCACTGGAGAAAGGATAGTGGACAGATAAACACACAGTTAACACAAACAAGATAACAAAATAGCCCGGTAATCATCACGCCCAACAAAACCATGTCAGATTTTCCTCCCAGTGGGAAATAAGAGACTCCCAGCAGGCACAAAAAATTTAATTAAATGTTATTATCATGTGAACTTTGGATGGATCCTGTCTGCTAATGTGAGATGCTAATTTGCTCTGCCTGATAAAATTATGCCACAGGTAGCTGCAAAACAGAACAACAAAGCTAAAATACAGGAGAAATGAAAAGAATGTTGTAAGTGGTGGTCATGAAATCGACAGCAACATCTGTTTTAGAAGCGTAGCCCTGATACACCGGACAATCCAAAATTCATGTTGGTGTCAATATGAGGAGGATGTGCAGTTCACAGAACGTGGAGAAAAATTCAAAGACAGACACATAGCGAGAGAGAGGAGCTGGGATTTTCCTGTTGTGATTGACCGCAATAAAGGATACCAGATTGTTTTTCCTAGATCACAACCCCGATTGGCCGTCTACTGTGGTTTCCAAGGTAATCAAGGATGTATTTCCTCAAAAGATTAACCATTTGCAGACTTTACAAAAAAAAGCAATCATGTCCCCACCCCATCTTAACACCATTAGCTACAAACTTTGATAAAGCCCTTTCTGCAGACCGAAGCACCTGTGTCAACAGTCACTATGGGTCCTCAGGTTAACTCCCATTACTGAGACAGAGAGACCGGGCGTGTGCAGACAGACGTGGAAAGAGAAAATTACCAACAAGAGACAGACAAGGAGGGCAGACAGCAAGTCTCTTCTCCCCTCTCTTCCTGGATAAATATTTGATCAGTGGAACTCTGATGGGTATTGATTAGTGCCCTTATCTGCTCTTTATCGATCTACTGACTGTAATCACTGTTTAGATGAACACACAAACCCACACATACATCCGCTACCTCTGAATGCCAAATTAAACTGAAAGGTCAACAGCTTAAAGCATTTCGCTACACTGAAGAGTTTTCCAATGAGATGACAGTGAGATTGTAAAGCATAGAGATAAAGCCAACGATCTAAATTCGTGTGTTTGTGTATACATGCCCTGTGGTGTGTAGAAGAAGCAATATTAGGTTACAGAGCATTCCCATTCTTATGGTATCCTACGCCCCCTTAGAGTCCTGTTAACAGCAAAGATTACATTACTGCAATGTCCTTGAGCCTATGTTGGGTGAACCCTGCTGTAGTGATTACACCAGCTCGCTGTCTTCAGAAACGATGGGAATTACCTAGACAGCAAAGATGTGTGGGTGTTAGCAAGAAAAGAGAGCCTTGCTTGTTTTATCTTAGTGTGGTACAACTGTGATAACACATTATCTTGACAGTACTGTAAAAAGAAATACAGTAACAAATATATATATATGTTAGAATACTCACCACTGAACTTATTTCTTTCCTTACAAGAATAAAATGAGGTAGTGAGAGATGAATGGGGTGAAGCAGATGAAACAGAGAAGCAAAGTGATGACATAGAGGTCTACTGTACTCTCTGGAGTTGTGTTGTGTGAATGTGGTGGGGGTCAGTGATCCATTTTTTCCTCTCAGCTACACCTCCAATGTAATCTTTGTAGCGTGAATTCAAACAACGGTAATCCCCACCAAAACCCCTACAAGATCTAAACTCTTTCACTAATCCTGGTGACATTTGTGATCTGTCAAAAGCATGATGCTTCCACAAATCCACAGCACCTCCAATCCACATGACAGCTAATTAAATAATGTTAAAACCATGTCTAAAATACTGAGAAGTTAGCTTTCTTACAGGTTACTGCAACAAATTAATTATGCCAAGACAGCCGAGTCAAATCCATGTATGAATCGGTGAAAGGCAAACACATCATACTTGATTTTATTTGATTAAATTGATTGGATATGACAGAAGGTAATATGTCCAAGTGGGGGAAGATAAAATTAAAGGTAATTTAATTCCCAGGATGCAGTTATGGTGTGCCGTCATTATGGGCAAAACTGCCTTAAGATGCTCCGAGCAATATTCACTCCTACCATCAAGCTACATAAAATCCTCAAGGAAACCATCAGTCGCAGAGATGCAATAAATGGCAATCACGCCCACAGCTCGATTCCTCTAAGCCAAACCTTATTAGAAAAATTTATTTTGCTGCATTTTGAATGGAATGTTTATATACTGATAAATAAACTAGAATCAACCACTGGGGCAACTTGATGATGATCAATGTCATAAAGTTTGGAAATCTGATCATTTATGCGCATGCACCTCTGTGAACTTAAATGACCTATAGCTTACCCGAGACACCCTTTTCTGTCCAAAATTTCAATTTCAAATTTGATCATGGCAGGATAAATACTGATAACGACTGAACTGACTGACTTGCTAACAGTGACCAGGATCGCATAAACTATTGTCAGATAAAGAGATCCTTTCAGCCTCTAATACTAAACAAGTGTTATAACTTTTAATGTGTTAATTATATATTTGAAAAATCAGAGCAGATGACCCTTTATAAAACTACAAACCCTCAGATTTATTTCTATCTTTGGCATGTGTACAAACATTACTGGCCCCATCAGTGCCTCATTTATTGACTAAGTGCTCCTGTCATCCTGCCAGGTTGGTCAGGGCAGCAGTGGAGCATAGCAGTACAAGTTCCCCCACATTTAGATTCTTTATGTGGCAACAGCAGTAGCAGCAGCAATAGCAGCACTGGCACTATGGCACCTCATTATGTCTTCACATGTGCAGCTGTCTGAGAGGTGCTACTCCACAAACGCTTAGCTTGAATATTTATGTCGAGGGCTGCAACAATAACAGCTTCTACAGTGAGCTTGTTAGTTGGGATAAACACAAGAAAGGATGGGCTGAGGTGGCTGGTTAGCACCAACTGAACTCCAAATAAGACTGTGAGGTTTGTCCAAGTAAACTGTTCAAAGGTGGGATTTGTCTTTCCGAGGGATAAAATAACAAAAAAATTCATTACAAAAACCCTGAAAGTTAGTCACCAGACACATCGGGGCAGGTTGCACCAATTAAAATATATGTGTGGTAAACAACGACAGTAGCAAATATGATTCCAATTGTGAAGCACAGTGAACTTCAAACATGTCCATACCAGTAAAGAAGTGATCATAAGTATAAATGTTATCTTTATGTAGCACATTTTGTTCTACAGTAAGTGACACTACAGAAGTCTTGTGCTTGCTCTACCTGCCCGTCTCAAAATATTGCCTGTGGGTCTTTAATCTGATACTGTTCAGCACAGACCGATTAATGGACAGAGTTGTTTTACAGCATAGGCTATTAAAAAGTAGCTTTGTTTAGCAGCTAAATGCTGGACTCTGAGTCAGACGGACAGAGTAAATATATCATTAATGATGCTGTAAAACAAAACGTTGCATGAAACTGGCAGGATGAAAATCAGACAAAGTCCAAAGAAAGTAAATAATCCAAAATCTGGCAAAAAGAATGTGGTCAAGAAACAGAAAGAAATCCACTGGCAAAAGCTGCAAGAGCTGAGAACACAGGAGACAAACACAGGTGGGTAAACAGACCAAAAGAGATGCAAAGCCAAAACCATGGCAGCATAATCATCAGCCTAAATCAGACTTTCATTAGTCAGTGTTGTTGAAGCAAGGATGACGCTGGCATTTTAATCAATTTAACATTTTAAGAACTAATCAAAGGTTAGCACTCTAATCACTCATCAGTCTCTATATAGCTCTCTAGTCACACTTCAGAAGCACACTCAATTATGCTGTAAAAGAAAGTCAGATTTCCTAGCAAACATTCGATAATTGTCTTTGTATAAAGCAAGAGCCTTTGATGTCTGCATTCTCCCCTAATCTCTTTTTGCTCAATACATGTTGGTGATGGCTAAGTAGAGCCAGGTGTGGGTGATCAAGTGTCCTTTTCTGGGTGCTTGATTCCAGGCAGGAGGGCACACTATGGTCTCAGCAGCTGTGTATACACCGTACCAGGATCAATAACAGCAGAGAGCCTGTATTGATTATGTCAGTAAGTGATACTAGAATGGGGGTAGTTGTAGGAGACGGGGGTGGAGGTAGGTGGCCTAGATTAAGGTAACAGAGATACAGCCTTATGGAGATTCTGGTGTGTAGGTGATGTTACTAGTTGGCAAACCAATTTTCTTGCATGTTCTGCTCTGTCACAGAGGGCTGAATGCTAACAAATGTTTACCAAATAAAGCCCAATATAAGTGGGTGGATGGATGGATTAGTCATTACAGATTGACTACTGAATTCATAGACTTCCATCAACCTTCTCTGACTCAATAGA